>NC_074716.1:7052500-7202500 GCF_947242115.1 Biomphalaria glabrata | reverse complement strand
TAAACGCTTGGTCTTAGTGATCTCAGGAAACAGACATACAGTGGGACTTTCATCACACTCACACATTGACACGCATTGAAACTCAACATAGGCGCGCGCTCATGGACACTCACGAAGTCAAAACATAACATACAGACGTCACACGCATAAACACATACGTCACACACACACACACACAGAGACGTCACCCACACACAGACGTCACACACACACACACTGACGTCACGCAAACAAATATACACCTGTAAAACTATCTATTATATAAAGCAGAATGTTTTGCGTATGCATGTATGTATGTATGTATGTTTGTCCCCGTATAGAAATAAAAACCGCTTGACCAATCTTGATACAACTTGGCAGAAATGTTCCTTGGGTACTAACTTAGACCGTAGTGTATGTATTGTGGCCCTAAAACAAACTTAAGACCCTCAAAAAAAAAAAGACCAACTCTATTACAGCTATAGTATTTTATGGATCTAGGCCATGTTTACAATGTTGGCATGAGAAAAGATCGAAAGGATTTAGATCTAGATATAATTTTAAAAACTAAACTTTGCACTTACAGTTTTTTTTTTTGACACATGAAAATACAAAATATAGTTTATAGATTTTATTATTTAATAAAATTAACCTTCAAATTTGTGTTTCAAAAGCATTTTTACATTAATTCGTTATTTATATCTGCGAATTTAGATATCCCGATGCACATTCTTTCATTAGACATTACCAAAAGGTTACACATTAACACATCTCTCTACTGAGTCTATTCCTATGCCTAGGCCTAAAACTCTTATTGAACCCTATTGAATCGCAAAGATAGTTTTATGCTTTAACACATGAACATACTAATTATAGTCCATTCATTTCATATTTTAATCAAATTAACATTCAAATTTGTTTTTCTAAAGCATTTTAATACATTCGTTCGCTGTTCGCTAAAGTTGCGTAGCCGTGTTGAGATAGGCCTATATTCATTTAGGAAAAAAGGTCAAGCATGCGCAGACAAATCCTTCACGCAGCACAGAATGAACTCTGTAAAAGCCAATTTTTAACTCTAGATTAGTCTAGATCTAGATCTATGTCTACCTCAAGATCTATTTTATACTTTAACACATGAACATACAAAATTAACTCTATTCATTTCAAATTTTAATCAAATATATGTAGGCCTACAAGCAAAAGTTTTAATTTGAAAAAATGGATTTAAGTAGATTAGCGATTTTGATTTTATGGCTTCATTCATACTATCTTTACATTTACGCATTCGCTTTATTTATTACATTATTATTTCGTTTAAATGTTTTAAAAGCACTCAAAGTGACAAGACTCTATATCGACTGTAATACGCAAATGAAGACCCGCGGGTCGCGTGTAAAATATGTCTAGTAAAAAAAAAACAAAAAAACAACAACCTATCTAAGGAAAAAAAAAACTACACAGATCTCTTAATACTGTAAGATTTGGAGGCTCGGTAGCTGGGTGGTTGAGCGCTTGGCTTCCTAAGCCTGGGCCAAAGAAACAGAGGATGTTAACATCTTCTTCCCTATAGATCGCAAGGTCTAAAAAGGGAACTTCACTTCACTTAACTGTAAGATTTATTTCCCTTAATTACCACTATTTAATTTAATAATTAATTAAATGTTGGATTGATTCATGTATTGGTAAGAACAATGAAAAATTGTGTCAAGTTGTATGTCATTTATGTCATTCATATAAGAGGATTTCAAAATTGTATTTCAACTTCTGCGTCAAGTTAATACGCCTACAAAATAGATTGTTTCTGTAGCCAATGGTAAACGAGGGTGTCTTGTGGCCAGCACAATGACCAAACTCCTTTACTTTTTCCCAACTAATGTCAGACACCCATCTGCCCTAAAGATGATATATCGCAAGTTCTGAAAAGGAGGGGGGGGGGGCGCTTTGCTTCTGTTTATAATTTTTTTTTTTCATAGATTGAGACGCGTGGTCGCTGAGAAGTAAAGCACTTGGCTTCAGAACCAGAGGTCCCTGGTTCAAATCCTGGTGTAGACTGGATTTTCGATTTCGGGATCCTTAGGGGCGCCTTAGTTTACCCAGCTCTGATAGGTACCTGACATTAGTTGAGTAAAAGTAAAGGCGGTTGGTCGTTGTGCTGGCCACATGACACCCTCGTTAACCATAAGCCACAGAAACAGATGAATTTCACATCTTTAAATCATCTGCCGTATAGAGTATAGACCGCATTGTCTGAAACAGGATATTTACTTTTTTTTCTCTCTAAATAGTAAATTGGATAAACTGTCTGGAGCTACAGGATAACAGGCAACAATCACAGTCATCAACCAACAATGGCTGCCTGGTCGTGCGGTTTGCGCGCTGGACTGTCGTTCGGATTTATCGATGGTCCCGGGTTCAAATCCTGCCCGTTCCCATCCCCCGTCGTCCTGCGGGAGGTTTGGACTAGGAAGTAAACTATCTTCAACTCTGAAGGAACATCCGAAACATGGTAAAACATTTTACAAACAAACAAACATAATACTTAGTAACGATATCTTCCTTTGCATGGATTACGCGGTCTGATAAATTTAGGATTATCACGAATTGACAGTAGCGATGTTAAGGTTTCATATCAGTGAGAAGGCAGTGCACTAACTACGAGATGCATTACATTACTCCAAGCGACCAACCCAATCGGCTACCACATGTATAAACATGGTATTGATTAAGTATGTCTGTGAAAGAAATCAAGTAGCCATCTTGCCAACCACTCGCCTACATCCTGAACAGACGCGATCATCCTGCCGTCCTTGTTTGAGTGCGTCACATCAGAATGGAAACAAGCGAAATCATTTAGGTCGCTTTCTTTTTCTCGGGTTTTTAAAAAGTAGATCAACATTTCTTCAACAGCTTAAAAAAAACCCGCAATGATTCCCCCCCCCCCCCGCCCCTTTTTTTTTTTTCAATTTCCATCCCCACCCTCTCCAATAAGGACACGAGCTGCTAGGGAAAAAATATAGGAATTAGATCTTGTTTCAGTTTGTCAGGGAGAAGAGTAGGTTTTGTTGAACAAGGGAGTCTATTCAGATTGTTTTAGAGATTAGCAGACGACATATTCATTTCTTTCGTCATGTGTGACAGGACTCGGGCATGTATAGCGGAAAGATAGCGCGATGAAGTCTCGCTCCATGAGATTTGCTTGGCACAGAGACGCGCGGGCCGAAATGTTTTTATTTTTTTATTTTTTAGTTGTAAATGTCTTGTCTATGTAGATCTAATGGAAATGAAATTGAAAGAGACGGCTAGAGTTCAGCGATAATAGTTCTGTCTTTTTCTCTGAACAACTGTTGTTGTGATGGAGGATGGCTGCCTGGTGCTGTGGTTTGCGCTCCGGAGTGTCGTCATGATGGTCACGAGTTCAAACCCTGCCCGCTTCCCTGCCCTTGACGTCTTGCAGGACGTTTGGGCTAGGACGTAATAATCGTCATTTCTTAAAGAACGTCCGAAACTTGTTAAACAAATTATTGAACAGAATCACTAGTGTTAACATATGTTTGTTTGTTTATTCTGCTCAGAAGCATAGGGCTACGTTATGCAAGTTACTTCAAGGTCTCCGAATCACTAAAGAATAAAGCGCAAAAGCAATGTCGTCGCTAGGGTTGGTAATACCCCATGCAGGTCGCTAATGGTGTTACCAAGTACGTTTCGAAGATAATAATAATAATAATAATAATAATAATAATCTTTATTGTCTATATAGAAATTAGTCCTACAATTTGTGCATTACACCAAACAAAAAACATTATAACTATAAGAAACCAAAGTGAACATTCACACCAGACTCACTCATAATTTACATGTGACAAAGTCTATACCAGATTGTTCGTATTTAATGATTTGATTGCCAGGGGAACAAAAGAGTGTTTGTGTCTGTTTGTCTTGGCTATCGGTGTCTTGTATCTCTTTTGTGATCGTAAAATCACAAAATCCTGACACAAAGAGTGATTCTTTATTTCGAGGAATTGTTAGCTTTTTTATAGATGTTTGTCTCAAACAACTGCCCAAATGGGGTTTGTTTTTTTGCCAATGATTTTACCAGCAGCATTTAGGATTCTATTACGGCCTGCAACTTCCGGCCCAAAGAAATTCAATAATGAGATCAATTTTTATTTATTAGAGACATTAAGAAATCTAGATCTACAGGAATCATATCTTATACTTATGTTAAATAAAAAAAAAAAAGCAAAGTACCGGAACTTAACTAGATTTGGAATCGCTGAGATCTAAATTTCGATTCGCTTTATTTATTAGTAATTGAAAGTCAGTTTGACGTCCCATTGTGAATGGGAGATAATCTCAGTGAGACAGACGAGAACACTTTCGAATTCAGGAATCAGCGAATCAGCGAACAGCTCCCGTATACAGTTAGTCGTCTGCTAAAGAATGCAGCAAACGTTCTTGGCAAAAAGGTGAAATTACATCGTTAAGGGATAAATAAAAAAAATCGTGTGTGCGTTAGATATGACAATATGATCAAAACTAATTTCCCGCCTTTTTGACATCTTAAAGTCTTTATAAGAATTAGCTCTGCAATATAATGAATAAAATAATACAACTAATGTTTCAATGTTTTTTTTATCAATCTGTGTAAATAAGGACGCCCATGTCTAAAACTAAAATTAGTCGCAACTTCATTTGACTGTCTAGGTTTGTGGACTATTGCACTATTCCTTGCTGTGTTATTAGATTCTAGTCATTAGTCCAAATAGTATTCAATACGTTTTTATAAATATAGGCTAGTCATATAGGAATTAGTTAATTAAACATCAATCTAACTATTTTGTATCTGAGCTTTAATTTTTAATTTCTATAAATTACATTTTTTATATCACTTTCAGTATATTTTTTTAACGGGATGTAGATTTGTCTGATATCAAATAATTAATGTTCAATAATAGAAGGCGATAGAGCTGCATGTCTTCCACTTGCATGAAAGACTGATGTACGCATGCGCGACATTAAACTCTTCTGAATGGACACCCAAAGCTGGGACAAAACAAAAGATAGATCAACATAAAGAAAGCATAAAGGAGGGTCTTAGCTCGCAGACGATGTATTGTACACAACAAAAGTAGGAAGAAGGCTGAAAACCGTGCAGCCTCTTTGAATTACAAACGCCTAACACGTGACCGTAGATCTAATTCTTGATTGGCTTCTTTTAGTCACATGACAATATGCAAGCGGAAATGACCTACTATTGAGACGTATAATGCCACAGAAAGAATTATAAATAATGAATGCACTTAAAATCCGTTCATATATGAGATGGTTCTATGTGAAATCGTTAAATTACGTTTATCAAGAGAACATTCTATTGGTGGTGATACAGATGGGGTTAGAGTGGTATGTGTGTAGTCAGACGACGTAAATCGCCCCAGGTCAGCGCTAGACGAGCAGTCAACCATGACGAGTTACGACGGTCAGCCGAGACGAGTGTCAACATGACGGTTCGGGAAGGATCGTCACGAGGGTTGCAGTCAAGTGATAACTAGAATGGTCGAGTGATCTTCCGTTCGGTTCTAGAAGGCCAGCAGGGACCCTATATAAAGGTATCGGAGACCAGGGAGTCACAACTTCCCGATCAACGGTTCGTTACGACGGCTCAGTACAAGTTCGAGACGAAACAGAGAGACCACTGCAAGAGTTGATACGGCGGAGAGATATTTGTACACTCTTTTGTTACGTGCTGCCAATTGTACAATATTGGCTGTTATTTATTGACATTAAACCTTTACGTTATTTGGAGCCCTGAGTTGTCAAGTTCTTTCAGTTGGTGGTGTCGTGTGGTGCAGTTGATAGAAAGCCTGGAGACTCGTAACACTCTATTTGGTTCATCGCTATGTCCGCAATACATGGAAACGGAAGAAAACCTTTAACCATCAATATCTTATCTCTCTAGCCTTTAACCATCAATATCTTATCTCCCTAGCCTTTAACCATCAATATCTTATCTTTCTAGCCTTTAACCATCAATATCTTATCTCTCTAGCCTTTAACCATCAATATCTTATCTTTCTAGCCTTTAACCATCAATATCTTATCTTTCTAGCCTTTAACCATCAATATCTTATCTTTCTAGCCTTTAACCATCAATATGTTATCTTTCTAACCTTTAACCATCAATATCTTATCTTTCTAACCTTTAACCATCAATATCTTATCTTTCTAACCTTTAACCACCAATATCTTATCTTTCTAACCTTTAACCATCAATATCTTATCTCTCTAGCCTTTAACCATCAATATCTTATCTCTCTAGCCTTTAACCATCAATATCTTATCTTTCTAACCTTTAACCATCAATATCTTATCTTTCTAACCTTTAACCATCAATATCTTATCTTTCTAACCTTTAACCATCAATATCTTATCTTTCTAACCTTTAACCTTCAATATCTTATCTTTCTAACCTTTAACCATCAATATCTTATCTTTCTAACCTTTAACCATCAATATCTTATCTTTCTAACCTTTAACCATCACTATCTTATCTTTCTAGCCTTTAACCATCACTATCTTATCTCTCTAGCCTTTAACCATCACTATCTTATCTTTCTAGCCTTTAACCATCAATATCTTATCTTTCTAGCCTTTAACCATCAATATCTTATCTTTCTAGCCTTTAACCATCAATATCTTATCTCTCTAGCCTTTAACCATCAATATCTTATCTTTCTAGCCTTTAACCATCAATATCTTATCTTTCTAGCCTTTAAGCATCAATATCTTATCTTTCTAGCCTTTAAGCATCAATATCTTATCTTTCTAGCCTTTAACCATCAATATCTTATCTTTCTAGCCTTTAACCATCAATATCTTATCTCTCTAGCCTTTAACCATCAATATCTTATCTTTCTAGCCTTTAACCATCAATATCTTATCTTTCTAGCCTTTAACCTTAAATATCTTATCTCTCTAGTTAAATACTCCTCTGCGATGAAATCTTGTTTTTAAAATCATTTGGGACTTCGCTGGACGTGATAACTGCTAATGGCTGCTGATCATACATACAGTTTTTTTTAGCTCTACTACATTCATATGATGAGGTGGCTGAGCGGTAAAGCGCTTTACTTCCAAAACCGGGGTCCGGCTGGGATTTTTAATTTCGGTCTTAGGGCGCCTCTGAGTCCACCAAGCTCCAATGGGTACCTGACATTAGTTGGGGAAAAGTAAAGGCTGTTGGTCGTTGTGCTGTCCACATCACACTCTCGTTAACCGTAGTCCACAGAAAGAGATAACCTTTACATCATCTGCCCTACAGACCACAAGGTCTGAAAGGGGAACTTTTTTTTTTAACTTTACATTTATATATAAAACCAATACTTCTTAATTCTGGGGTGTAGAGGAAATGAGAGGAGTTCTACTTGAAAGTATGATGTTCTTACCTTGTATAGGGAACCAGGTCCGGGGTCCATAGCTCGCTGGCCGGAACTTTGACTGTATCGATGCCCGCGTAGAGGGACGTATTCCACATCAATCTCCCGTCATGCCATGCTGTCAGCATGTAGGATACAGTCTCCATGTACTCGCGCTTCTCATCCTAAATCAATGCAGTAATCGATTTCAACAGAATCACACGTGAACATGGATATAAAGTTTAGCTGTTACAATAAGAGATGTAATCAAGATAGAGTGTCTCTTAAAGTGTTTTCAAAATAGTTGAATAGTTCGGTTGACTGAGCTGGTTAAAACATCGAATAAATGACATAAAACAATGAAACTGTGGTTAATAATCTCAGTATACAACAGAATTGTATCCCTAGGACTTTCAGTCCAGGTTTAGTCAGTCACTCGTATGATACAACCACTTACACACACACACACACACACACAGGAAAACTACCGAGAGCGGTAGGGGGAGGTAGAGAGATTGAAAGAGAGAGATTGAGGGAAAAAGAGAGACAAAGGAAGAGAGTGAAAGTCACCCAAATACGGAGAGAATAAGAGATAGTCACAAAGAAAGAATGAGGTAAAAAGAGAAAACAACTAAAACAGAGACAGAGAGAGAGGCAGGGAGTGAGGCAGAGAGAGAAAGGCAGGGAGAGAGAAAGGCAGAGAGAGAGAGAGAGAGGCAGGGAGAGAGGCAGAGAGAGAGACAGAAAGAGAGGCAGAGAGAGAGGTAGAGAGAAAGGCAGAGAGAGAAAGGCAGAGAGAGAGAGAGGCAGGGAGAGAGGCAGAAAGAGAGAGGCACAGAGAGAGAGGCAGAGAGAGAGGCAGAGAGAGAGGCAGAGAGAGAGGCAGAGAGAGAGGCAGAGAAAGAGGCAGAGAGAGGCAGAGAGAGAGGTAGAGAGAAAGGCAGAGAGAGAAAGGCAGAGAGAGAGAGAGAGGCAGGGAGAGAGGCAGGGAGAGAGGCAGAGAGAGAGGCAGAGAGAGAGGTAGAGAGAAAGGCAGAGAGAGACAGAGAGAGAGAGAGGCAGATAGAGAGAGAGAGGCAGACAGAGGCAGAGAGAGACAGAGAGAGAGAGGCAGAGAGAGGGGCAGGGAGAGACAGAGAGAGAGAGGCAGATAGAGAGAGAGAGAGGCAGACAGAGGCAGAGAGAGACAGAGAGAGATGCAGACAGAGGCAGAGAGAGGGGCAGAGAGAGAGGCAGAGAGAGAAAGAGAGAGACAGAAAGAAAGGCAGAGAGAGAGACAGAGAGGGGGCAGAGATAGGGAGGCAGAGAGAGAATTGGGCATAGAAAGACACACACAGATATATATATTTACAGGGACAGAACGAAACAGGAGGGAGAGAGAGACATGGAGAAAAAGAGAGACAGAGGGAAAAGAGAGTGAGAGAGAGATAAAAACAGAGAGAGAGGGGCAGAGAGAGACATAGACATAGATAAAGAGAAAGAGAACGAAACAGGAGAGAGAGACAGAGAAAAAGAGTGACAGAGAGAAAAAGAGGGACTGAGGGAAAAGAGAGAGAGAAAGATAGATAGCTTTAGAAAGAGATAGATAGAGAAAGAAAGCTAAAAAGAAATAAAGATAAAAGAAAAGAAAAAAAGGCACCGAAAGTCCCACAATTAGAGAGAGAATCAAAACGCGAAAAAAAAGAGAGAAAAACACATAAAGAAAGAAAGAGACATAAAAGAGAGAAAGAGAGAGAGAGACTGAGAGAGAGATAGAAGAAAAAAAAGTCAGACAGTCACAGAGAGACAGAAAGCGTTAGACAAACACATAGAAAGAATAATTGCTACTACAAGATAAACATCTGATTTCATCAAAGATGAATGAAGACAGCACGATGCCCTTTGACCTCTGACTTTCATTGCTCTCATTCTCCCGGAGTTCTTCACCCCATAAGTCACACTTTAAGGGTTAAAGGTTAGCAAAGTACGGCAGCACAATTGATCTTTTTATAGAGCAAGGCCCATCACCCGGAAGAAATACCGGTGTAGAGGCTTCTGGGATCATGACAAAAGTATTAACCACGGCAAAAATGGTATGTACATTTGTACAGGCTGCTCTCTTGGCCAAGTTAATGGTTGGCACTTGGGGAGAGTTCCAACGTAGTCTACTGTTAGTATTAGAGTTAACAGTCACGTGACCTCTTAAGGATCACACAAATATTAGTTGAAGACCTTTTGGGCTTACTCGGATATTTCCTGCATCCAAAATCTTTCTCTCTTTTCCAATCTCACTTTCCTTTTTTGAGCTTTTTTTTTCTCTTTCAATCTGTCTCTTTACATTTCTGTGGCAAACTTGTCGTGTCCATAACGTGAGACAGGTCTTAAGTCAATTCTACATCCGCACAAATGATCACTTATTCACTAACTTATTCACCCAGAAATTGTACAATAAAAAGTGGGTTATGTATGTGTGGCGGTAGCTGTTCTGATAGGCACACAGGAAACACGCTTGTACCATTTTGAAACGTGAACTACTGACATACAAAGGTCTGGAAACTGCTTGCTCGAAACTGAATGAAAACATATTTCTTTTTTAGATCAATATCATTGGTGTTTGAAATTTAAAAAAAAATTAATGTCATGATATTTGAGAAGAAAACAAAATACTTGTCATTCACAGAAACCTTATTAATACAATCATAAAATACCATATGATTATGTCTCAAATACTAATTTGTGAGTCTCTGAAAGTCTGTCACGATACAGTAAGAGGGACCTGGTTATGTAGTCGTTTTCCATGTCCTTTGTACATATATAAGTAATACATATTGTCCCGGGTACTTGAATGTGTTCCACTGTTTTGGACATAACTACATAGAATTGCTGACTTTCACAACTTGATACACATTCAAGCGGAGAGAAGAACAATAAACTTAAAACAACGATAAACTTGATAACAGCTATCAAGAATTCATTCGATATTTATTTACAAATGGGGATGACTGTCTTGTCTGTGGATTCGTCGGTTTTAACCAACAGTTCTTACATTATCTGTCTTGCTACAAACCCAAGCCATATTCTTCTATTTTGTACCCGTATTCTGCAAACGTCATTTGTCTGTCTGGCTACGTCACTACGCTGTACTCCCACTAAATACAGTACAATATTTATTTACATACTAACATACTCTCTGATATAAACTAGGTCACTACTATATGTATATCTATATATAAATTACATAATTCTAATGGAAAAATCGCAACGGAGAGTCAGTAGAACAGAAAGGGAAGTAACCAATCTCTGCTCGTCTTCTCGAAGCTTATGACATTTCCTGAAATTTAACTCCCTATTAAATTGGTAATTTTTTTTTATAAGGTCAGAGACAAGGTTGTTATGGATGGACTGAGTGGCTCATTAAACTGTTTAGCTGATTTTAAAGATGGCATTAGGCTGTTCAAAGATAATTGCGTCATTTGGTTGAAGTCTAGAGTACTTTGCCCTTGTTATCTCGCAATATTTTTTGGCTATTATAATTGTAATTTGTGAATGCATTGTTTATCGAGAATAACTCTTCTAAATATTTGGGACAGTTCTTTGCTCCTTTTTTTTTTTACGAACTAATGTACTACTTGGTAATGTTAGTTTATTAGGATGATCATTGTTTGGTTAAAATTTTATTGTATAAAATCTGGTCTCTGAGATTTGAATATATTGTTAACAACCGAAAACAAAAATAGCACTGGACTATCAAATTACTTGGGACGTTTAATTAAACAACACATAATAGAAACATTGATTGATTACAACTATTTTTTTCCCTTAACCTTTACAAGAATTGAAGGACAAGTAAAACAAACATTCACTACACCCTAAAAAAACGAAAAACAAATTTAAAAAGAACAAACAAACAGACAACACAAACACAATAAAGACGTTCCCTTGATTGGCCTTTATTTTATTTTTAAACAGCTATAAGAGCAATTAAAATCTAATTTACATCATTTAAAAATGTATCGTAGAAATCGAAGTAATCGATAATGGAATCGTTATTGCCTACTTTGGTACCAAGTACCGAATCGATTCTCGTTACATCCTAGAGATAGAAATCGTCCTTACCACATACAGTAGAGCTTTGAGTCCCAGGCCAAATGACACGTGGACAGTGTCCGATGGTTTCTGGACGGGTCGTACCCTCTTGTCGTACTCCCGAAATAAATCACTCAGTAGCCTCGATTCGGACTCGATGGAGAAGTATAAGGTCTTGTTGTATGCCAGGCAAGCTGAAAGCAAGACAGACCAAATGTGTCAATATTTATGCCAGGAAAACTGACAACGAGATAGTGATAGCAGTTTTTAACTGTTGAAGAGACGTTGAAGCCAGGAACGAGCAAATGATTAAGTCCAGATTGAGAAACTGGACATTTTGGTTGGGTTTAGGGAACAAAAATATATATTTGAGTCTATTCCAAGTTAGAACTAACTAAATCAATGATAGTAATAGTTTTTTTTAAATATTTTTTTTTATCTCCCCTCTCCCATGTTCGTGACATCCGTACAATCTTTCTGGTCATCCTTGGTGATCCCCTGACGACTGTTAATAATGCAAGTTAAGACTGTACGAACATATTATTTTATGGATTAAAAAAAAAAAAAACAACCAATTTGTTAATTAATTAGTGGTAATTAATTAATGTTTTATATAGAAAAAGAGAACTAAGCCTTGCATGATAGTGATTTTGAGGTTCTTCCATTTAGATACGATTAACTTGTACAAAGCATATGTCAACTCACTCTGGTAAACAATTTTTTTCTAGTTATTTCTAACACATCCCATTTTGGATCGAGCTGAAATATTGTACTATTATTTCTTTTACTTGACAAAATCATTAAAAAAGATATTAACAAATTACTTTTGAATGGGTAATTTATTAGTTTATTTGGTATCGAACAAGGGAAAGTTTCTACTTGACTGGTGTCAGAGTATAACCTGAATTATTCCTCTTCATACTTTGTATATAGAAATAGGTCTCCACTTTAAAGTTTGAAACCAACAAAAGATAACTATAAGCATATTTTCATTAGCACTTCCCAGGCGTATTGGGTTGTTGGTAGGCAAAGTGCTTCCTAACCGAGGTGTCACGGGTTCGAATCTTGGTGAAGAGTGGACTTTTTTAAATATCGGCATCCATAGGGCTCCTCTGAGTTCAAACAGCTCTACTTGACGTTATTTGGGTAAAAATAAAAGTGGCTGGTCGTTGTGCTGGCCGAATGACACCCTCGTTAACCCTCGTTAACCGTGTAGAACAGAAACAGATGACCTTTACATCAATTGCCCTATAAATCGTAATGTCTGGCTTAGTGTCAAAGCACTTGGCATCCAAACCGACTGGACACTTTAGGATTTTTAGGACGTCTTGATTCCACCAAACTATAAAGGTTTTTAGAACATAGTTAAGTACCGTTGATGTGATGGCCACATGACATCCTAGTTAACCGTAGCCATAGAAACAATGTCTGAAAGGGAGAGCCTACAATATAAGCTAAAGAGTGTAGAGTCAACACTTTAAATAAATAAATTCATTTACGTTGATGAGTTCCATAATATACGTCTGCTTCATGGTCTGACTTGATTATCTCCCCCTATGCATCACCGAAGCCCACATTACGACTTGTGACGCGGTGCTATCCAACCCACGAAACTCTGCCGAATAAAACCGTAAAAGTTCTTTTATTTCCAACCTCAACTATTTTATCTTAACGCACCCTTGAACACATTGTCATACCTAAAGTGCCTCAATGGTGAAATGCACGAGCTCTTAATGGTGCATATTGCAAAGAGACAACTTAAGTGCCACTCACGGTGTCACTGTGACTCGATCCCCCTCGAGACAGATTCATTTGTGGCATCCATTTGACAGTGCAGATTTAACTTTTTTTTTTCTTCTTAGACACGATTTTTCTGATCACTCAGATTCCCGCTGCGAAGTTCTTCAAAAAACCTCACTACTCAGAGATGGACGGTTCTGCCTCGTTAAACTTACTTAAATATTAATCAGGAAGTCGAGCGGCCAGATCTACAAATAGCGTTGATTGCACTAGGCATATAACACTATAATATAAATTATCTATCAATAACTACTAAATATTTTTTAAATAAAAAAAAAACGCAAAAGCTTATCTTTGGAGAAGAACTCCGCACTTACAACTATATGTTTCAATAATGTATAAGCTATTTCTCTAATTCTATATCAAACAAAATATTTAATTACCTATAATTAATATAAAAACTGGTTAATTTTTAAAAATGGCTTTGTTGGGTACAATAAATAATTACTAGAAGTTTCAACTTGATCCGAGAATGGGTTTGAAAGAAATATGTGTACACTTATCTAAGAGGACAAGACCATAAATATTTAGCCATATCTGCGAATACTGAAGAATTCCATTCCCTTAATGGAATAAAAATAATAATTAGTTTCCAGTAATTAAATGGCTAATTAGTTAATTGCTTTATTGATTCATGTCTTGTCTATGTAAAAGAAAAATTCAGCAAAGTTTTAACTTGATCCGAGAATGGGTGTTCGAGAAATAACGTGTACAAAATTTTTACCAGACAGGGGGAGTTGATGTAAGCTTTGTAAAAATCTAGAATGCTACTCAAGTAGCTAAGTACTGATAAGATACTGGAACTTACACTTTGTCCATTAAAAACATTAAAAGGCCAAAGCAGTGAGACCAACCAGAGTCAAAGTTCACATTAAAAACTGGTCCACAAAAGAGATTGTACAATAGGGCACTGATCGTCACTTTAATGTTGTAGATTATTGCATCCTAATCAAAGTTCTGTTAAAATTCCCTTGATGCATACTTCCCAGCGAGGTGTCCGGGTGGAAACGATTTGGAGAAGAAGTGAATAAACCAATAGTGAAGCAACAAAAAAAGGACTCCTTGTAGGGTATGATTTGATTGCACTTGGCGGACATGAAAGATAGCCTCAACAATTTGTACACTGTCTCAGAATGTTCCTCACTGGGGCAATTTTTCAACCTGAAGTGGTGATATAGAGGCCGCGCTCACTATTCCTGAGTGTCTTAGAGCGTAAGAGAAAAAAAAAAGAAACTGCTGTAGCAAATTAGCAGATGCTTGGAACTCAGACAGAATGATTCCTTTTATCAATGTCAGTGGAGGTGGACTTATCTAAGACATATTGCATACCACAAGTGTGGTGTCGACTCTGTTGACAATCTATAATTAGGTAGAAAGTAAGATTTTTTTAAGGTGTGCATTTTTTTGCATATAATCTTTTAAGTTGGAGACGTACCTGACACAAGATTTCAATAGCAAAAACACAACATAAACTAAACTTAAAATTTAACTACAAAGCCACTGATTTACTGCAGTTGAAGTGATTACATATTACACACAACCAGACTAGATTTATATGTGAATACGCTAAATAACGTAAAAATCACTAAAGGAATTCTAACAGACGATCAAAATTTCCCTTGAGTGGTATTGATTATAACGACGCTTTAATCTTGTGATTTTACAATGTTGTGAATTAAAATTGTTTTTTAGTTTTGTAAAAAATGTTTGTTTCTAATTATTTATTTATAAATGAACCCCCCCCCCCCCCCCATCATTCGCTACACAGTTACATTTCTCTCTTGATTAAAAAGTTAAGGAAAAAAAAAAACGCCATTTGAAAAAAAAAAATCTGGATTAATTAAAGCTGATGATACATATAAAATGCTGTTAGCCAGTGTTGTCTGTATGTTCTGATATGCGACATCCTGCTTTTATCTACCTTACATTTTAAAACATTTTAAAATGGGTTGTGACGTTATGATTAAAAACGTCAGTCCGATAGTGTAGATAGTTTGATTATCCTACGTAAACAAGTGATACAATGTTTCAAAGCACTTTATTCAAAGGCGGACTTGGAAACAAAAATCGGCCCACAAATTATATATTATAATAATAATAATAATAATAATAATAATAATAATCTTTTATTGTCCGTATGGAAATTTGTCTTACTGTTTGTGCATTACACCAAACAAAAAACATTATAATTTAGAACTATAATGTACATTCACACCAGACACACTCATGATTTACATGCGACAAAGTTTATATCAGATTGTTTCTATTTAATGATTTGATTGCCAGGGGAACAAAAGAGTGTTTGAGTGTCTGTTTGTCTTTGCTATCGGTGTCTTGTATCTCTTTTGTGATGGTAAAAATCACAAAATCCTGACCCAAAGGGTGATTTTTTATTCCTATAATCATTTTTAGTTTTATTATAGATTTTTGTTTCAAACAGCTGCCCAAAGTGGGTTTGCTCTTTGCCAATGATTTTACCAGCAGCATTTAGGATTCTATGTATATTTTTTTATTTTTTAATAATCAGAATGCCATACCAGGCAGTGATACTAAAACTTACAATATTGCAGATGTGAGCGTGATAATACATAGCCAAGGCCTTATCGCTAACATTAAACGAGGACAGTTTTCTCAGTAATCGTAATCTTTGCTGCCCTTTTTTTGCTGATATAATCAGTATTTGCAGTAAAATTTAGCTTATTTATACCAAGGTATTTAAAAGTTGCCACTATTTCAATAGTCTCTCCAGCTACAGAAACAATATCATTTTCCTTCTTTTCCCTACGAAAATCGATTATCATTTCTAATCATAGGCCTACCTGTCCTCAAAGTTATTACTAGTTTGATAATGTATGCATACGCATGCATAAGTGACACTACGTCTTCACATGAAATATAGGTCATATGTTGCTTTTTAAGTGCGTAGTCCCTAAAAGGATGACGCCTACTCGTAGCACTGGCTACTATATTATTACAAAAAAAGTGTTTGATGACATCAGGATAACACTGTAGAGCAGGGGTTCTTAACCGGTGGGACGCGACCCCCTTGGGTGTCGATTGACGATTAGCCAGGGGTCGCAAAAGACTATTGAAAAAAATGGATTGTTATTGTCTAATCTTCTATTGCTGTGTGTGTGTGTGCGAGGGGGAGGGGGTCGCGGCCAATTGTGGGATTGTAAAAAGGGGTCGCCGAGCATAAAAGGTTGAGAACCGCTGCTGTAGAGTATGTAAAATAATTTTTGTTTAACCAACACTCAGAAGATCACTTTTATAAGAGAATATTATAAAACTTTCAACAATTTACTACGTGTCTTAGTGTCGTCCATGCGGCCCTTTCAGTGCCCCTAGCGGCAATCGCCCGAATGCCAATATAGCATGTCCGCACTTGACTATATTAAATTAAAAATAATTAAGAATTGGATTAATTTTATTTAATTATGATTGTCTTTTTGAGAACTGCAATAATGTAGAGAATGTTCTGTGATGTATAATTGGTAATATGCCCTCTACATGTGTCTATCTTATTCGATTCAGCTTAAAGGGAAGACAGTGATAGATGTTACAGATATGTCGCAGATGTTATAAAAGAGATTAATTTAAGTTACTGGAGTGCTAAATTTATTTTTTTAATTTTTGCTTTAACTTAATAACTTTTGTTACATTATATCATATGACAACTTAATAAAAAAAAATATATATTGAATGTTGTCTAATGTTTCCGGGTTGCCATGGTAATGGCGGCCATCTTGAAAATAAACAAAAATTAGTTCATATAGGAAAATTCTAAAATTTTTCAAAATAGATAAATTTCAAAGCTAAAAATACTTACACCTTAAAGTATAAAGGTGGCTGGAAGGAGCTAGCTAGATTTTATACATTTTCCCTTAGTATTGTGCGTGTTATGACTTTTTAAAAAGGGTGATTTTTTTTCCTGTAAAATGCATCCACATTTTTTTTCCCAAAAGATCATATATTAAAAACTTCTTCAGCTAAAGTCATTAAAACTAGCTGATTCTCTGTATTTTTTTATCTCTGAATATATGTACCAAATTTGACACATTTATCTCTATTAGTTCTAGAGATTTTAGAAATATGTTACAGGGGGGGGGGGGTCACAAAAATGCATTCACTCAAAAACAGTGAATTTGTATTAAGAAAAATATGGAAAGTAGTGTTCACCATGCATCATTAAAATGCTTTTTTTCAATAAAAAATGTTATTTTTTAGAAAATGTTTAGTGCCAGTTATAAATACATGTCCACCTATTTAATTACACCAAAATTGAAAAATCGATTTTTTTACCCAAAATCGACTCCAGTAACCCCTTAAGCTAATGGTATAGATAACGAACAATTTTGCAGCATTTTATTGAAACCCCAATCCCTGTATGAATTTACCACAACTCAGATAAACCTAGGCGCAATCTACGACGCAGTCTGAGACACATTCTAAAAAAATCTAAGTCACAATGCGAGACACACTCTAATGACAAAAGTTTGGAATTGCTTTTCTCGGAGACAAATATCCGGTGGTAAATTGTTTCTCCAGCCAATCAGCAGTCAGAGAAAAAAAAACAGATTGAGACAATCGTAAGTTAGACTTTCCATTTCATTCATGACAGGCAGATACTCCATTCTCTATCGAATGAATGAATGCTGATGTCTACGATTCTTGAAAGAACTTCCACGAAGAGCGAATAATTGCGTTGTATTGTTAGCTGAACACAAGCCAAGATTCTTTGATTTTACCTTGGTCCATAAACGCAGTGTATTCATTAATAAATAATTTATCGCGATCTGCGATTTTTGTTTTCGTCACGCACCCCTGCCCGCCTTCCTTCCCTGCAATCCCACCGCAAGCTTGGTTTAGGACGTTAAAATCGTCTTATCTGTTTTAGGGAACGTCCTAAGTTAACTTCTAACGTAATACAGTATACATTATAATGCAAATGATTGCCAAATGTCGCCTCGAAATTCGTCTTTTGCGTTCATATGAAAATTGAACAGAAAAGTGAAACACTCAAAAAATGTTCATTGATTTTCGTAAAATCCTGCCTGGTTTTCAAAGATTTTCAATAGTTCGTGGCTACACTAGTTAAACATTATTACTAAGTGGCATTGACAATATTTCAATAATGATGTAGAGTTTGTAGAGTGATGGGAGGCGTGGTCGAGAGGCTAAGTGCGCTTGAACTTGGCTTGTCTTGTCAGGTTCGACACCCGACTCGGGCAGAGTTGCGTTTACTGAGCGCCTAAAGGCAGCACGAAAAACCAACTCCCAGATACCCCCTCCCCCCAACTGGTCCACAAATGAGATTGGACCAAAGCGCTCTGAGCATGCTATAAGCATGAAAGTAGCGCTATATAAAAGCTATAATAATAATGTTATGTGCTGGACCAACCACCGTGTACTGCACAACCAGGGTACATCGAAAAAAGTTAAAAAAAAAGAGGTTAAAAAAAGAGGTTAAGCAGTAGTAACAAGAAGGAGAAAGAGAGAGAGAGAAAGAAAAAAAGAAAGAGAGAGAGAGAGGGAAAGAAAGAGAGAGAGAGAGAGAGAGAGAAAGAAAGAAAGAGAGAGAGAGAGAGAGAACTCATGTCAACTTTTCTTTTTTTTTTTAAATAAATTAAAATTAAGTCTATTCTTTATGTATTATAAGTGAGAGCAAATGAAATGAGTACTTAAATCATCCATCTGTCTGCTTCAACTCTGCCACATTATGTAGGTTGCAGCAAGGGCTGCCCAATTCTCATCATTCTTTGTCGTCCGTCTCCTTTCATTTCTACTTCTTCCTAGTTCTTATATTTACGTTGGAGAGTTCAGATGACTAGACCAATATATGAGATGAACTGTGCAGTGGTTTCCAAATCAGGCAGCTCTCCATATAGCACTTTCTATCTATCGGGGTGTTTTGGGGGCCAGTGTCTTATTTGGGTCTCTTGGTAAAGAATGCAGTTTTGAAGGACATGGTCAGCATTCTCTGGTGACACTCTACATGGGCACATTTTGTTAGTCCCAATTTTAGCGTCCGGAACATATGTTGTCTCATTCTGTTGTATCCGGTCCTGAGTCGAAAGATTAGACGTTGAACTTGTCGGGATAGCTTATAATAGCGCGTCATCTTTCTTGTGATTCGAATGAGAGCGTGTCCATTTCTCATTTTTTTCTATTCTCTATTGGGGGTGTATGGGGTATCTAGGATATTAGAACCTCTAGTGGACAGGCAGTCGTACCTTCTTTTTGAGGGTATACCGGCTCACTCTTGGTCCCTACTCGGTACCCAACTCTCACTTGTGGCTATTCACTATTAGTTTCTTCATTTCTTCTGGAGTGCTAGGTTTAACTGTGTGTTACACTCCCACACTTAGTGTGTCAACCGTAACCATTTCCTTCTATATCAGCTGGTTCCAGTCTCCTTTCCTTGACCTACTACTATTTAAGTCATTCTCGGGCTGTCATGTGTCCTACTTTGTCCTACACTGTCCTACTGTGTGCTATCATAAAGACGTCTGAGCACGTCCTAAAGCTGCTTAGGACCGAGACTGTAATGAGCTTTGTGCTAAGTGCTCATCAAAGGACAACTACGAGGTTCTTTCGGCTCACTCACCATGCGGGATGAATGTCTAGCCTCTACAATTTCCCTATTAGTTTCTAATGATGACCATTCAAAGATAAGATGGTTTTATTGATCCGTACTGGGAATGGTGCTTGATTATACGTAAAAAAAATTACATTTAATATTGAGTTGGATATTACCACTCTCTCTCTCTCCCTCTCTCCCCCTCTCTCTCTCCCTCTCTCTCTCTCTCCCTCTCTTTCTTTTTTCTCTCTCTTTCTCTTTCTTTTACTCTCTCTTTTCTTTTACTCTCTATTTCTCTTTTCTGTTTTTATTCTCTGTATATCTTACATCTTCATACGCGCTGTTCTTCGTGTTTACATCTCTGAGTACCTGCACCTTTACAAAAAAAAAGTACTGGCTAAAAGTATCTATGAAAACAAGGAAAATATAAAAATCATTAAAAAAAAACACAAATTATAATAAGGAAAGCACCTCACAATCACTGTCATAGCTCTCAATACAGCAAGATGTATCTCCCACTTTTCTACACAAAACGAAATAAACTAATTAACACCAATTCATTAAGAATTTGGTTAAACATTTGAGAGATTCATGAATTTTATTCGACTATAAAGGCCAATAATAGAATATGCATCTTCTGATTGGGACCACTCAACTCAAGAAAACATTAAGAAACTAGAACAGACACAAAATAGAGCAGTGAGAGTCTAAACAAACGAATATTCACATTTGATTAAAGTAACACTTTTAGAAAGCCTTCATGATAGAAGACTTAAAAATAAAGTAGCAATTATACATAAAACACTGAACCATAATCTTTTAAATACAAAAACAAAACCGAATAAAATGGACCGGATCTGGCCCACGGGCTGTATTTTGGGCATCACTGCCCTAGGTAGATTGCTAGGTACAGTGTACATTATGTGTACATTACCTACATATTAACTATATATTTTGTTATATCTGACGAATATAAAGTTATTGTCTATCAAGTGTGAAACAAGCATCTGGCAACAATATAATTGAATGAAAAAAATAAATTTCGAATGATTACAGATATTGATCTTACATTCAGCTTTTTTCGTTTTGTAACATTTTAATTCTTTCCCTTAGTGCACCGCTCATTTAAAAAGAAAAGATGTTTGTTTATTGAAAGATTCCATTTACTTCCCTTGATTTCTATTTTTACGACATGAGAATTTAACTTTTATTTAACGCGTTAATCTTTTTATTTACGAGTTCGTTCCTCGTTACTCGTTGACGTCAACTTCCGGCTTTAATTAGACGACATTTTCAAGTTTTTATTTGCTCGATTTAATCAGCGCGCAATTTTCTGGCTTATTGTCTGCATCTATTCAAACCAACCAATGAAAGCTCATTATCTTCTATTTTGTAGAGGTCTTGACATCTCATCAAACGAAGTCTTTCATTGGTGATTTAACTAGCCAATAAGAAACGTGGAGATAAATCGGACATTCGAGAGCCTTTCAAAAGAGCTCATTTAAATATGACGTCCGTTTTAAATTTAAATTGAACAGACGCATGAGTCATCTCTCTTTAAAAAAAATAATGGTTTTGAGACACTGAACTATATATAGGTTAGTTACATATACTCTCTAACCACTTAAATTAGCGGCTATTTATAGACAAACTAAAAGTTTCTTTTTTGTTTCGGTGGTCGCCTATCTTTTTGGGGATAGGTGCCGTATAAATTTTAGATACACCTGTCTCGTTCCCAACGATCTTCGAGTCACATACCTGAGATGAACTCCGATTGGGAACAAAGCAGGAAGGTCTAGTCCTCCCGTAGTACTCTGGCTAGAAACTAGGTCGTACGAGGTAATGTTCATAGCCCCCATACAAGTCGAGTGACTGTCCAGACTCGTCCCCCACCCCTTAGCTCTCAGAGTTGGGGACACTCGTACAAAATATGCGGCTCTCCACAGTGACGACATCGATAATTCAGGCGGAACAGAGCAAAGTATGCCCCAGCAGGACAGTGCTCCGTCTTACACTGCTCCAATAAATCGGCGGATGTTATTTGCGGCGCCCACCTCTCCCATAATGGGTGGGTGACCCTCCCCCTCCGCCTCGAGTCACATACACACTGCAGTGTCATTATATACAGTGGACTAGGCCCGGTCCTACGCTAGAAACTAAAGTTTCGGGAACACTGCCACATGGGTCGCAGGCCGTAGTTTTACATCACATATTGTCATGGGGTGTCTGTGTGTTTCCAAGTTAATAACGAAGAAAAGGGAGCGGATGTTTGGTTGTGTAGGCTGGAGAGTTTCTGCTGAAACAACCAGGTGATCTAGCGTAAATCAAATAAAATATAAGGTACTGGAGATTTTTGTACGAGATGTGGAATGTCCATTTGGAATGAGTTAGATTCTGATTACATTTTCATTTCAATTGTGTAACTACTAGATCTAGATCTTATTTCAAGTTGAATCTATGTCTAGTCTATGTATGAATAAAAGTTATATTCAAGATTTTTTTAAAGAAGTCTGTTCAAGTCTACATAGAGTTCTACATAAGAAATTTAATACGCATACATTGGTTTAGTTGTACTAGATGTTTGGAGCTACAAACCAACGACCAAGCAACAACATATGGAATCAGAACTGAAAGTAAAATATCCACATATCAGCCAATTTAACAACAATGATGTATTTATTTTAATTGTAGTTGGCAATTAATGTGTTATCTTATTACTATTTGCTAGGCTCTAGATAAGTGCAAACATTACTTAAGTTTTAAAACAGTAACCTTTGTATGTTCATATCAAATTTCTTAAATTATTATTTATTAATTACTTATTTGAAGCTCACATTGAAAACAAAACAAAACAAACGGTTAGATCTACTTTAAAAAAGAACGTTCAACTTTCAATTACGTCCGTCTTGGACTTGAGGGCCACAAACATTTCCTGCAATCGTGTCACGGGTCGCATCCGTCCCTTCTCCCTCCCCCCCCCCCGCCAAAAAAAAATTAAACCAAGCCTCAGAGGCTTTATTATGCATTGTGGGAAGAGGTTAAGAGGGACATCAGAGCCGGAAGTTTGTTTTTCGTTTGTTTTCCATGTTTCAGATGTTCCTTCAGAGTTGAAGATAATCGGCATTCTAGTCCAAACTTCCGGCAGGACGACGGGGGATGGGAACGGGCAGGGTTGGAACCCGGGACCATCGATAAGATCTAAAACTTTACGTCCGTCATAGCTCTCCACTGAAACGTCATACCAACTTTAGATCGACATTATAATGGGAAATCTCTGGACGTTTTAAACATAACTGTTTCAACTTGAGGGCCATGAACATTTCCTCTCTCACCATCGATAAGCCCGAACGACAGTCCAGCGCGCTAACCGCACGACTATGCAGCCATATAATCAGACCCGCGAGCTTTTGTTTGGGTATCATTGATCTAAAACTTTACAGAATTAAAAAAAAACAAGTATAAACAATGATTTTTTTATTTAAATAAATAAAACAGTTTCCTTCCATGCATTTCATCTTCTTCATTATATTTTCTTCCTCGGCTTAAACTAGTGAAGCAAACACTTTAAAAAAATTCGAATTTATCAGCTGAATGTTTTGATAAGAAATGTTCTTATTTCTTTCTTCATTTTACTGTTTCTATCTTTTACAGAATAGATAGAAACACATAAAGATGGCATTCTGAGTTTCTCAGACGGTTCAAATCAATAGCTTTGAGAAAATAAACTGAGTTTGGTCCGGTCTGGTCATTTAAGTTAATTGACGTAGAAAGAGTCTGTTTTATTGGCCAAGGTTTCTCTCGCTGAAAAGAGTGATACAAAAGAGTGATAAAAAAGATCAAGTTTATATTGCTGTTTAGTATCGCTACAGTAAACTAGACATTAGCAGAACATTTTTTATAGCTACAATGAAATGTTTTGCTCTAGGTCATTTAGGTCATATTTATTTTGACTCCGATTCAGGGCCGGATTTAAGTTAAATGGAGACTCTGTGTACAGAGTTGTAGTGGTCAAATTGTGCGCCCGGGGCAAGAAACTTTATTGACTCCCCCCCCCCCCCCCATTTTCCATGAACATCACTCAGAAATATAGGCTTTTAACTAAAAAAGTATTAATAATAATATATTACAAATAACTTAGAATGCATTACATAACTAAAATATCTTTAAAAAATTTTATTTTCTGGCGCCTCTCTCGCCCCCTGAGGATGGCGCCCGGGGCATCATGCTCCCTTGCCCCCTCTCGCTACGCCTCTGTCTGTGTATGACTTTTGTGAATGCCTCTTTTGAGGACTTTAATAAAATGGCGTGGCGTGAATCAGGCTCTGCTCCTACCTGATACATAAAAATGAAAAGATCACTCTCTACACTCATACACACACACACACACACACCTATTTCATGTTATACTATGGTACAATCTTTGTTTAGTACAAAGTGGGGAGGTGATATCTGTGGGAGAAAGCTTCTTTGCTAACATCAGTCGCTCAGCAAGCACAACTAAGCTCTAGTCAGGACTCAAAACTTGAGTCCCCATTGATAGGATCTCTAGCGATTCATGATTCTCAGCTATACATACCAGATTAAGGTGATCATCATTCAATGAGTAAATATTTATTTACACCCCGACTCAAGTCCAACTCCTGGCCTTAACGTGTGGCTCAGGAGTAGGGGCAAAGGCAAGTAACTGGGGCGCCCAAACCAGTAATCATCGGGCAGGAGGGGCTCGTTAGCCTTCGCTGGCTACCCACAGAATTTAAGTTAGAGAAAACACAACAGCAACAACAATCTGTCTGTGGTATTAAACTTTTCGCTGGTAACTTGTTTCTTTTTGCTACGTCTCATGTGACTAAAGAGCCCAATCCTTGATACACAGCTGTAAAAAGTAAAGTAAAGTTCCCCTTTCAGACCTTGTGGTCTATAGGGCAGATGATGTAAAGGTCATCTATTTCCGAGGCCTACGGTTTACGACGGTGTCATGTGGCCAGCACAACGACCACTGCCTTTACTTTTCCCTAACTAATGTCAGGTACCCATTAGAGCTGGGTGGACTCAGAGGCCCCAAAGATCCCGAAATTAAAAATACCAGTCTTCACCGGGACTCGAACCCGGGACCCCTGGTTCGGAAGCCAAGTGCTTTACCGCTAAGCCACCGCACCTCCTGATACATAACTTAGGTCTTAGACAAAACAACACATTCACTCTTCTTACTACTTCTGGAGTGTACAGTATTCGCTATCCAGGACATTTCCTGGTATGCAGGGTCGTAGCTAGGAATTTTAATTATTTGGGGGTCGCATTTTGCATAGTATTTAATATTTAATGTAAAAAAAACACTTATCAAGTGAGGGCCCGAGGGATTTTCAAATTCTCGCCCCTCCTCCCCTACCCTAGTTACGCCACTGCCGGTATGGTAGCTTTCCATGTGGATCTATCCAGTGCTTCTATTTCCTAACAATAACAACCGATCAATCACGAGACGTCATAAAGTTATAGCTTGTCATCTGTTTAGCCGTTGGTCAACTAAGGGAACATATCTCGTGGACCCAAGTTTTCTAATAGAAAAACTGATGCGAAATCGCTAAGACCTCTGCTGGGTGAAATTTGAAATATATTGATACTGAACCTAAATCTACCTAACGTCCTCATATGTTCTATTTAAACAATATGTCACTAGGTGTGTTGTTTGAATCTTTTGCATGTCCTCTTTGTCAATAGGCTTACTTCCTTAAACTAACATCTCTTCAGAAATCACAATTCCTTTTAAATGATTTATTTCAATATTTCCCTGCACTCTAGACAAGGCTAGTCAAGGTAAAAAAAAAAATAAAATCTGTTCTTGCTATGTTGACCTTCATTTCCGGTTCTGCTCACACGGCATGGCTACGTCTGCAAAAGACTCGTCTAGACTACCTCCCCTTGATCAGACCAAGATAACCAAGTTGACGTGAAAGCCTGAATTGAGATCTACCCTTTGTTACCTCCCCTGACCTCTTGTCCAGACATGGTCATTTATTACTTCCATCATTGATTCATACAGGCCATAGTTCCAGAATATTCGATTCTTTTAAAAACCATTAAAAAAATGGTTAATACATTTTCTTATAAAATAATACAATTAAAAAACAAGCAATATACAAAACAAACAAACAGAACAAAACAAAACAAAAAAAAAAAACAACTTAAAAACAACAACAAAATTTAAAAAAACATCAACGAATAAACAAACAAAGCTTAGATTAATTGTATCAATTATTTTGGATCAATCTTGTAATTAAATTTGTAATAGATCTAGAATAACAATAATATATCTGCGTGATTAGAAATATTTGTTTTACTAATTGTTTTTGTTTAGTGCTATTTCATGCTTTTAGCGTTCTCAATACGCTATGATCCTATCGGTTGTCTGGACCAGTTGGAAAGAGGGTAGGGTGAGAAAGAAAGGGGTATCTGGGTGATCGCTTTTAAATGTATTTTTGTTTTTAAAAGGAACGACCTGAATTCAAACTTGTGGGCTAAATTTTTCTTAGTCTTCTCAGGCCAACGCGGTAACCGCTCTGCTAGCGAAGAGTCTATGAACATGGAGTTATCTATTATTTCTATTTCATGTTTGCATTCACTAAGTCTCAGACGACAATCTACTATAAAGGGGAATAATTCAGCTTATAGCGCCACTTCATCTAAGTACTATTTCTTCCCTTGTTTGGGATACCAAACAAAATAATTTATTAGCAATAGTTAATTAACCATTTTGTTGATTTAAAAAAAAATGATTCTTGTGTTGTCAGGTAAAATAAATTGTGCAAAATTTTAGCTTGATCCGAGATTGGGTGTTAGAGAAATATTGTGTACAAACTTTTGGCCAGACAGACAGACAGACAGAGTGAGTTGATATAAGCTTTGTAAAAAATGGCTCAAATATTAGCTAGCATTCAAATGACGCTTTCATGTCAAGTACAAAATGATTTCTTCATTCCCTACTTTGCCTAAGCATTGTATAAAATGACATGAATTGATTCAGTGTGAAATGTGGATTGAAAATATTGTATTCATATCAGTTTCTCAGAAGGATTCGCCAGTAATTCAAAATAGTTCGGTCTTGTGCTTTAAAGTGTAGAGTTTGTTTCATCATAATGTTTTTTGTTTGGTGTAATGCACACATTGTAAGACAAATTTCCTTATGGATAATAAAGAGTAAATTATTACTACCGGTGTTACCAGTGTATGCTGTTTAGCGTGTGAAAACTTTATTGTGTCAAATTATGTTCTATGAATGGTATAAGAAAAGAGAATGTTTTCAGGGTAAATGTGACTAGTAGGCGTTTAACACGACACTCATAATAGATAAATAAAAAAATGTCCGTCAGAATGAGTATGTTGCACTAACCTGAGATTATAACATTAGATTATTTACAAGTAAACTAAATTAAAGTATAGATCTTAACTTGAGACTATATGACTAGTTTTACTGCAGCTACACTATCCAGATCTGAACTATTAAAGTCTAAAATTCCGTCAACTTATCCAGTCCATAATCTACGCGCATTGATATATACGTATATATCACTAACCTATCTAGTATAAAACCACTTTACCTATAACTGTTACCTCTCGATGCCTTTTGGTCTACGACAACTTTATCAATAACTTATATATATCACGACTTGTTTAGTCTCAAACTAATCTATCTACCACAAATGAAAATGTCTACTTGTTTACTTTAAAAGTACTTTGTTATCTCAAGCTAGAATTATCTGAACTGATGTAAAACTACTCCGCTATTCAGAACTTGATGAATTACGACAGTTATATCCCTTGATTCTACTTTCTAAAAATAAATGAAAGACAAACAAAAACTAAGACTTGTTAAGTTCATTGAAATATCGTCTGCTACAAAGAAGTCACGTGACACTTCCTCTAAACTATTTCAAAACGTAAATTGACTTTTTTTTTTTAATTACAAAAAAAAAAAAGTCTTGGAGTGAAGCTAAACTCAGTGGAGCTTTATCCTTGATCACTACAGACAGCTGGTGCTGATACACAAGTGTGGCAGATTTACGGATATATATTTTTTATAGTCATATTTGATTTCTAGACGCAGCCGAGTAAAAATAAATACATAAAAAATTGGAGTCAAAAAAAAAAGAAAAGAAAAAAACATTTTAAAGTAACTCTGAATGCAAGACTAGAAGCTGGAAGGGCAAGCGTGTAGAGACACTAATAGGAATGTAAAACAAAGTAGCAAATAGAGAGAGACAGAGAGAGAAAGAGAGAAAGAGAAAGAGAGAGAGAGAGACAGAGAGAGAGAAAGAGAGTGAGAAAGAGAGAGAGAGAGAAAGAGAGAGAAAGAGAAAGAGAGAGAAAGAGAGTGAGAAAGAGAGAGAGACAGAGAGAGACAGAGACAGAGACAGAGCGAAAAAGAGAGAGAGAGAGAGAAAGAGAGAGAGAAAGACAGAGAGAGAAAGAGATAGAGAGAGACAGAAAGTGAGAGAGATAGAGGAATAGTGATATATAAATATATTTATATATATATACATTTAGACAACGAAAGAGCGAAAGATAGGGCGTGAAACAGAGTTAGAGATAAAAATATAGCAAAAGATAAGACAGAGAAAGAGATAGATAAAGATAGAACAATAGATAGAAATAGAAGAATATATATATATATATATATATATATATATATATATATATATAGAGAGAGAGAGAGAGAGAGAGAAAGAGAGACAGAAAGTTAGAGAGAGACACACACACACACACAAACACACACAGAGACTCAGGAGAGAGAGCGACACACACGCACAAACACACACAGAGACTTAGAGAGAGAGACACACACACACACACACACAAACACACACAGAGACTTAGAGAGAGAGAGAGAGAGCGTGTGAGAGAGGGATTAGATAGATATATACATGTATATTAAGAAAGAAAGAGAAAGAGACACTGATGGATAGATAGATAAAAAGAGCAATAGATAGAACTAGAAGACTGTGTAGAGAGTGAGACACAGAGAGAGAGAGAGAGAGAGAGAGCGAGCTTTAGAAAAGATTTCAATATCAATAAAACGACCTAATCTAGATGTATAACAACGCGTGTCAAGTGGCTATACTAATGTAATATAATACAAATGTCTCCCATTCTATAAAATATCTGATTTTTACATACAACAAGGATAGCAAAAAGTAAATTCCCCTTTCAGAAAATGGGAGCAGATCATGTAAAGGTCATCCTTTGCTGTGTCCCACGGTTAACGACGGTGTCATGTGGCCAGCACAACGTCCAACAGCCTTTACTTTTTCCCAACTAATGTCAGGTATCCATTGTGGACTTAGAGATCCCAAAATTTGAAATCCCAGTCTTTACCAGAATTCGAACCCGTGACCCCTCGGTTTAGAAGACGAGAGCCTTACCACTCATTCACTTAGAAAAGTGTGGAAACAAAAATAGAGTTTATGTTCCAGCCATGAATCCACTTTTTGGTAAAAAAATTGTAAAGTCAGGTTTAGATATAGTCATCACAAATCTCTGAAGCAATGAGCTGAACTCTATCAATATATTTCTATGTCTCTCTAAAAAAAAGTCCTTATTAAAGACATGCACAGAAGAGGAAAACTTAAATAGACCGCCGGCAGACAACGGATTTGTCTGCATGATATAAGACAAAATATGCAGGTTGTGTAGTCATGTGAAACACAGCACTCATCCTTAATCTTCGGAATAGAAACCATTGTCATTGTCAGTACCATCCCTTCTTACATAATATACATTTGAAGAATGGATGCTTGCGATCGCTCTCATCTAATTGGACGATGTCTTGTTTGTCTCCTGTCATGACAACGTGATAGTAGTAACCGCTTATCGAGAACACTTTCTGAAAGAAGTTATTCAGATACGTCCCACTCACATAAAACGTCCTCAGATCAATCCAACCGCGACATTGAGTCCGTCCACAAAATAAATAATCCACTGACGTCACACACACTTCTACAAGGCAAGAACGTCTCACCAAGTACACGTCCTGAAATCCAGCTGTCAGGAACGTCATACATGGAAACTGTTCTCAAACAAGCCCGTTGGTGACGTCACCCCTTAGCCCTCCACCCCCCACCCCCTTCAGCTATTCCAACTTAACAAGTCTGTCTGGCTACAAAATTAAGACATAAATAAATAAAATCAGGCGGCTGGACCCTCAGTCTGTCTTTTTCTTTTTTCTGGACATTCCCCCCCTCCCTCCCCAAAAAAGCTAATTTAAGGTTTAGATGATCTGTCTTGGTAACAGTATCTCCAAAGATAATTGCTAGAGGGTTTTAAGTGTCCCTCGAAGTAACTCCCAGTGTCAACTATAGTGCAGAATAATTCGTCTGACCTTGGAGACATTCAATATTTGTTTCTTCAATATTTCTATTTATTTATTTTTTTATCTGTCCATGACAGCAGCATAAAAAATGTCTACTTTAAAGATCTTTAAATAAAACAATATAGTTATAGCCCATGTCAAGCTCCGCATTACAATTAATGATACTGGTTTAAAATAAAAAATAAATACACATTTACATGTCAACATTTTGGCAGTGAGTTGCCAGACCTATAAGCTTTTGTTAACAAAAATAGCAACGATAATAAAAAAGGTTTGAACTGCCACACATTGAGGTATTATTAGACTTGCAGCTCAATTCTGTTCTACTTAGTTGGCACTAATCAACTTTCATATAGCGTCCTTGACATTTCTTGGTTCATCGTGAATATCTCCAATAATTAAGTAAAAGCCAGACTTTAAATATAACCAATTTTTGCCCCTGTGATTTTATGTCTTTTCATGTCTTTACATTGCGTTCATTATTCAAATTTAACGAAGAGACAAAATATTTAAAAAATCCTTTTATTTAAAAAAAAACAAAACAATCTTATGTAAAGGAGGAGGATTTTTATCTTAAAACTTCATCAATAAAAACGTAGAAGTTATTTCCCTTATTCGACATCAAACAGAATAATTAATTACCAATAATTAATTGACTAATTAGGTATTTTTTTCTAATTGATTCATGTTTTGTTAGGTACACTAAATAATTTAAAGTATCAACATGATCGGAGAATGCGTAAGAGAGAAATAGCGTTAACAATTATTTAAGGGAATTAAACCCAACAAATGTAGCCATATCTGTGAATACTGAAGGATTAGTTTCCCATGTTGTATCAAACAAAATAGTGAATTACCAGTAATTAATTGACTATGTATTTACTTTTATTTTTATTGATTCATGTCTGCTCTATGCCAATGAATAATTGTGCGAAGTTTTAACTTGATCCGAGAATGGTGTGGAAGAAATAACGTGTGCACCCTTTTTACCAGACAGACAGACAGACAGAGTGAGTTGATATAAGCTTTGTAAAAAGTAAATCTCTTAATGGATATAAAAAGTACAAAAATACTGACCTGGCAAGACCATTATCAGAAAAAACAGGCAAATTGACATCTTAAGTGAGTCCTTGAGTCTGACCGGAAGTGCTGCGACCATCTTGCGTAAGTCCTGGTTTGTTTTCTCCACGCCTCTGTTTCTTACTCACGATTTTCCGGGACGACTAAGTTTACTCAACGACTTCCTGAAACCGTGACGGAACGTATTCCGGAACAGTTCGTTACGCAGTTCCACGATTTCTCTCAGACGACTTCCCATGTTATCTCATGTCAAATGGATTCCTGGACGATGTTTTAGCGAGATTTTAGTGAACTCTTTTGTGTTCCACGTTTAACGCAGCAACTCTCCCTTCCCTCTGGTTTTATCTACTTGTTCCAGTAGTGTTGTCAATTTACTAAGTAGGTTCTTAGCGGAGCTAGAGTGGTTGTTAATTTATGCACAAGGGTCATCGCCTCTGAAGGTCTCATTGGAGGAGTGATGATATCTGCCAATATAAAACCATTATATTATTGTTATTACACAAAGCTGTACATACGCACCGTCATACATAAAAACAGTCAAATGGGCTAAATTACATATTTATAAATGACAAGATGACAAAGACAGTTTGTGTTATCACACAAACTCAGGGGCATAAGAAATATTCCGAATGATGTCTAATAAAAAACAACACTTTTCACTACGTCACACTGCCTTTTAAGACTAAAAGTGACTTTTTTAATATGAGAAAGTTGAATGGGTTAATAGACATTGGCGCACGAGCTCTTGTAGCAATTCAATTAATGAAATAATTCCATATGACATCACTAGAACAAAAAAAAAACTTTCAACTACGTCACACTGCATGGTTAGAGTAACAATATCTTTTTCAACACGAGCTAGGGTTAATAAACACTGGCGCACGAGTTCTTATAGTATTTCAATTAATAAAATCATTACGAATGACGTCAAATGAAATAAAAACTTTCCACTACGTCACTCGGCTTAGAAGTGGAAAAGTGTAATTAACACAAAATTCCATGCAATTCAAAAAAGAAACATGTGATCGAACCTGTTACGACGTGGTAAGAATAAAAATAATAAATAGGAAAGTAAGAATTCCAATTTACTTCAATTAGTCAATGATGGTTCAGTGAAATCCTAAATTAGAAAAGCTTCAGATAGGCGTAAACAAGCATTAGTACCTTACTGTTTAACTGGTTATTGTCCTCGATCTATGCGATCGGGCTGGGAATCAGTCGATAAGCAAAAAATTCTTAACGTGCCAAGAGAGTGAGTGACATTCAAGATGACAGATGCTTGCAGAGTGAAATATTGATTCCATGGGTCCGACACGGACGAAACATTGGGAGGTATTAGGAACTGTTGAATCGTAGTCCCACGAGCAGATATTGAAAATCTACCTAATCAATTTTAATGACTAATTTTTTTCTCTCAATCTTTTGACTATCTTCTACTTGCGTTATGGTGGAGAGGGGGAGGGAGTCATAAAGCGATGACTCCGGAACGAGGGATGTCGAGTTGGAAAAACCAGTAAAAACTGGAATTTCAATCTTCTAGATTTTTTTGGATGTTGACATACATTTGTCTTATCTTATATAATACAGACGTTACTTCAAAAAAGAAGATGATTACGTCCTACGCGTCATGCATTCAGTCATGCATATTAACCAATGACTTAAATTCTGCCTAGTCACTGGTTTTCCTGGCTAGCTCAGGCAACCCATTCCATGCTCTAATAGCACTAGGGAAGAAGGAGTATTTGTACGAATTTGTCCTAGCATACGGAACGAGGAATGTGCCTTTATCTTTGTGTCTTTCAGAGTATTTTATTAAATTTTGTTTTTGTATTTGCGTCTTCTGGCCACATGATAACCCTCATAACCTTCTGCCAAAGAAACAGATGAGCTTAACGTCATCAGCCCCCCATGGATTGTAAGGTCTGAAAGAGCCATCTTTATTTTTAGTGGTAGCTGCAAACTAATGGAAGAATAAAACTTTATGTAGTTAACAGTTTAGTTCTTGGATCACTATACACTACTGATTGCAATTTTTTATTATAACAAACATAACCCCCCAAAAAACTAATTAAGTCTTGTTCAAAAATATATTCATCGTATGTACAAAGGCCTACTAACTACATTCTTTAAAAAAAAAAAAAAGGAAACACTTTATTTAAAATGTCAATATCTTGTGTAACAAGTCACTTAATTTAGTAATAGAAATATTTCTGTAACATTATTTATATAAAAAGAAAACAAGAACAAATCTCTATATACTGTAATCTGTATATTCAGAAATAATACTTCCCTTATAATATAACCACCCCCCTTGAACAGTTAAAAATGGTGTATTTCTATTTTTAAAAAACTTGCACCTTACACGTGTATTTATTTAAAAAAAATCAAAGTTTCGCGTTTAGAACAGATTTAATTCGTCGTGGCACCAGAACTTTTAAAAATCTAAAATGTCATAATATAAGATTTTCATTCTATTTCCTACTTTTTGAGATCTAAACTGCACGCACGGAGGACAGACCACGCCAAACTAATAGCGGCTATTTCTTTTTCGGGTGCTAATGATAATTAAGAATTTCACATCACATTTTTTTCCCTCTTGTAACACACACATACACTACAGTGACTACAGTATGGTGACCGGTCATTTCATCTCCGGTCACTTCATCCCCGGTCACTTCATCCTTGGGCATTTCTACTCCGGTTATTTCATCCCCAATTAAATATTTTTTCTTATTCATTGTTTAATTGTGCTGTTAAGGCTATGATTTTAAGCCTTCATTTCATCTAATATATAAATAGGATTATGTAGAATGCGTTTTGATATTTTTGACATGTTACTAATGCGTTTATAGTGTTTCCCCTTCCACTTTACATTCTTGATGAAAAATCTTATATTATATTGCAAATCTAGGTGTGTACTTAGCTATAGCGCTTCCATTGGATGTGGGGGATGTAATATTATAATATTGCCCTGCCCATGACGTAATGGTCAAAGGCCAAGGTGTTGCGGAATAATTATGATCATGCCGCTGATAACTCTTGACGACCATCTTTTACTTTTTTTTTTTTTTTTTTCAAAGCTCTTTCTTGAAAATGGGCGCGTCATTTTTAGCCTTGAAATAAGGTTTTACTTTTTTTCTAATTAATGCTGACTTCACCCATCCACATGATATCATGTCGCCTATATGTTTTGCTTTAAATTCTTTTAAACATTAAAGTTGTAAATTGTGTTACAGGCAAGGTGAATTACAAACATTGTTCAGCAATATAAATCGATGGATCGTCTTCTGTACTTACAATAGCCTATTTATCTCTGTGCATTATGCTCTGCATAAAAACTGTTTTACATGACATGTATATAGCTATAAATGTTACATTTGTATAGTCTCTAGTGGCATTAAATGTTATTCTTATCTAATGTGTTACACTTTTTGTCATGTAAATAAAAAAGTTAATATATTTCATGTTGCTTTTTCATGATTTCTACGATTACACTTTGTTAGATAAAATGATCAGATGATGAAAAGAACAGGGGATGAAATGACCCGGGGATAAAGTGGGATGAAGTGACCGGGGATAAAATGACTGGGAAAATTACAGTATATAGTTATAATCTATTGTAACATTGTAAACACACACACGCATACTTTCATTAATAATATTGTTCCATTTAATGTAAATATAAGTGTCCTTATAATGCGACCCATATCAGCCACAAAAACAAAGAAAAATAATGATTTTATCTTATATAATACAGACGTTACTTCAAAAAAGAAGATGATTACGTCCTACGCGTCATGCATTTAGTCATGCATATTAACCAATGACTTAAATTCTGCCAAGTCACTGGTTTTCCTGGCTAGCTCAGGCAACCCATTCCATGCTCTAATAGCACTAGGGAAGAAGGAGTATTTGTACAAATTTGTCCTAGCATATGGGACGAGGAATGTGCCTTTATCTTTGTGTCTTTCAGAGTATTTTATTAAATTCTGTTTTTGTATTTGAAGATTATGGTTCAGTGTTTTATGTATGATTGCTACTTTACTTTTGAGCCTTCTGTCCTGAAGGCTTTCTAAATTTAGTGATTTTACTAAAGGTGTTACTCTAGTCAAATGTGAATATTCGTTTGTTATGAATCTCACTGCTCTATTTTGTGTCTGTTCCAGTTTCTTAATGTTTTCTTGAGTTGAGGGGTCCCAAACGGAGGATGCATATTCTATTATTGGCCTAACCAAGGTTAAATAACATTTTTATAAATTTAACTAATCTATTATAATTATTAATCATATTACGGTATACATATATAAAATAAAAGTAAGAAAATTAACCAATTAGGGTATAAATTACTTGTAGTTTATTATTTTGCCATATACCAACAATGGAAATTAATCCTTAGTACTCACATATATGGGTAAATATGTAGGGTTAGGTCCCCTTAGGTAATTGTACACGTCCTATCTTCAACCCTCATTCTCGGATCAAGTAGAAACTTTAAAGTTAATGTACCTAACAAAACATTAATCAATAAGAAAAACTAACCAAGTAGTCTATTGATAATTGTTAATTAATTATTTCATTTGATAAAAGGGAAATAACGTCTAAATTATTGAGATGTTTAGTTGTAAGTGTGGACCTCTTCACCTTATATATATTATGAATGTTGGAAGATTTTTAAGTTACATTTGGCTTGGGTCAGTACACTCTGTAACACAGTAACGGTATATAGCTGGCGAGTGTGAAAACCTTTTCACGAGTCAACCCCCTGGAACGTCATACTGACTCGGCCAGACAGGCTAAAATTTACATTCTGGACCTGTCGATCAGTTTTCAATTACCCGGTCTGGTTACTCCAACCCACTTGAGATAATCTAAAATCTAAGGAGCTATAGAGTTATAGACATAACATTTAGGAATCACAAAACGTAGCAGTAGTTACTTCTCTTGGCTGAGATAAATGAAAAACTGTCATGGAATCGCCATATTGATGAAACTATCAAAAAATCAAACAAAGCGTTAGGGTTTATTAAAGAGATTTCTATAAATCAAGTAGCAACATAAAAACTAAATCGTTAATTAACCTTTTTTAAGCTAATAATACAATATGCATCCTCCGTTTGGGACCCCTCAACTCAAGAAAACATTAAGAAACTGGAACAGACACAAAATAGAGCAGTGAGATTCATAACAAACGAATATTCACATTTGACTAGAGTAACACCTTTAGTAAAATCACTAAATTTAAAAAGCCTTCAGGGTAGAAGACTCAAAAGTAAAGTAGCAATTATACATAAAACACTGAACCATAATCTTCAAATACAAAAACAAAATTTAATAAAATCCCATATGCTAGGACAAATCTGTACACATATTACTTCTTCCCTAGTGCTATTAGAGCATGGCATGGGTTGCCTGAGTTAGCCAGGAAAACCAGCGACTTGGCAGAATTTTGGTCATTGGTTAAAATGCATAAAATGCATGACTAAATGCATGACGCGTAGGACGTAATCATCATTATATTTTTTTTGAAGTAACGTCTGTATAATATAAGATAAGATAAGATAAGAGTTAACAGAGTAGTTCCAGTCGATACTCGAACACGTCATTAAAACAGTAGGAAACTTTAAGCCAATGTTTATGAGAATCAAACCTATTTCTGAAACTAATGATTTCTAAACAAACAGAAAACTAATAAAAAAAAAACAAAAAAAAAACAATGTTGCCGCCATGTTGGTATTTTCTGTCCAATGAATGCAGGCTTCCGCAATGGCTATTGTATAACAGCGACGTCTGCTTGTGTAAACATCCGGTTTCTTGAAGTAATTTCCTTTTGTATGAATGCGAACCAGCAAATATTGGATTCTTCCAGTCAGATGATGATATGTTTATCTTGGCACTAGAATTAAGGCTTCAATTACACGAGATGAATAAATCTCCACAAGTTAATGAAAGATGGTTGTTGTCAGGGGGAGATAACAACCTTGAACGGGGTGTACACAATATTTTGCCAAGGTGGAATCGCACCCATAATCAAATAACGTAAAGTATCAGTACTAATCAAATAACGTTACGTATCAGTGACTAGAAGTACTACAATGCAATAACAAGAGCGTCATCTTTACGACCACACCTTATGCCCAGGCATTCATCTTATTTCCATGAGTTGATCCAAAGTCATATCGTGACTGAAGGCGGACATGAAGACAATTAGTTGTAAAACGGGTTTCTGTACATTCACGGTAACAAGTACATAATCTTATTCATAGCTGAAACTTAAAAAAAAAAAAACTTAAAAAAAAAAAAAAAAAGAAAAACAATCAAACAAACAAACAAAACAAAACAATAAAAAACAAACAAAGAAAACGGAAAAAAAAAGAAAAATTATTTTAGTCTTACTTAAGCATACAAATTCTATGTGAGTAAATGTTAATTTATATACACTGTACTTAAGAAACATTTTTCAGATAAATGTTCCAGATAAATGCTCAAGATAAATATTCAAAATAAATGTTCCAAATAAATGTTCCAGATAATTGTTCAACATAAATGTTCTAGATAAATGCTCCAGATAAATGCTCCAGATAAATGTTCCTGATAAATGTTCCTGATAAATGTTCCAGATAAATGTTCCAGATGGATGAAGTACTCCAATTGCCATTATCATACTCAACTAGAAACACCTTCAGCAGTGAGTAGCCTTCCCTCGACACTGGAGGTGTTGACATCCCCTCCACTTGAAGCCTTGCGCTCACACGTGCTAGTCACTGGTCCAGGTAAATGATCACGTGATCTGTGCGTTAAGTGCCGCGAGATACTTAAGAGAAAGGTCAAACGCACCGCTCTATATCAGTTCACCCCAGGTCACGTGTGCCTGTATCTTTCCAAACGTCATAAACATCGGTTTTATTATAGGATCTACAGACCGGAAGTGAGTCGGGACGATACGTAACAAAGACATAACAATAACGTAACGACACAACTCATAGCAGCAACCTTGCAACACAATGACAACATTACAACATATGCTGTCAAAAAGTATATCTGATTCACAGTATACTTTGAGTATAACTGTTTAAAAATGTCTACTGTTTAAGCTTCATTAAAACAGCCCTAAAAATCATATCATGGGAAAGCCAAAACGAAGCTAAATATACACTAGCTCAGCGGTACTCAACCTTTTAAGCTCAGCGACCCCTTTTTAGAATCCCCCACTCGGCCGCGACCCCCCCCCCTCCCCACACACACAGCAAAAGAAGAATAGACAAAAAAAAATCCATATTTTCGATGGTCTTAGGCGACCCCTTGCAAATCGTCTATCGACCCCCAAGGGGGTCGCGACCCACAAGTTGAGAACCCCTGCGTGACTAGCTGATGCATTTCCGAAAACGTCTCGGAAATGAATGGGACATCTAAACTGTGCCACTATGTATGTACCCATATATCATTTTTGAAGTAACCTCTGTAATTTATAAGATAAATAACACCGATAAAACGCCCCACCTGCCCAATACAGCCCGGAACAAGGCCTGCAGACTCAGAGGGTTTCATTTCCAGTCCTGGTTTTAGTTTTTAATGATTCAAAATCGGGACTCAAGTCAGGGAGGCCACCAACCTCTACTTGGGTACCCAAACTTCAGGAAATAAAAGCGGTCGTTTTGCTGGCCACAACATACCCTCGTCAACTATATCGCCTGCTCCAGGAAATGCAACTGCTTGCATATATAAAAAAATACAACTGAAACTGATAGTTAAGGTTCGTGATATAAACACATCGTTAGCAGTTTAATGTCGAGGTCAAATGTCCTAGATTTTGTCCTGTCTCCACGGTACCATGGTAGCCGACCAACGTTTAACACTCTTAGTACTTCTCGTCTCCTTTCCCATACTTACAAGACATATGTGTCCCCCCCCACCCCCATACTTACAAGACATATGTGTCCCCCCACCCCCATACTTACAAGACAAATGTGTCTTCCCCCCCCCCCCCTTCAAATACTTACAAGACATGTGTCCCCCCACCCCCATACTTACAAGACAAATGTGTCTTCTCCCCCCCCCCCTCAAATACTTACAAGACATATGTCTCCCCTCCCCCTACTAATACTTACAAGACATATGTGTCTCCCCCCTCCCCAGCAATCATCGTTTCCTCCTCCCAGTTTTCCCTATAGACATCAGAAGTCTAATCATCCTCTATCAGATAGACCAGCCACCATGTCGGGATCGGCTGACCGCATGTCTGGACCCAGGGTACTCGGACAAAGAAATGGTCTAGTCGTGTTCTAGTCTCTGATTCCCTGCCCAGCCGAATTGTGTCAATATTGTGTCAATATGTCTTAAGTGCTTTCCATTCCTCCAGAGTTGTGGTGACCTTTAGAGGCCTAACAGCAGAACTGTAATTCTGTATTGACACCAAAACAGCTCGTTTAACAGAGACGGATACTGGTATTAATGGCATTTAAAGAAATACAGAAATTTTAAGCGCTGCATTTTTTTTTAAAGAAAAGCTTTGGATCCTGAATGACATGAAGTAGTGAAATAATCCACAGCAGTGCCCCCCAATGATAATAATATATGGGAAAGATAATTTTTTTTTAGTTTCACATTAATAAAGGAAATGAAGTCTAATTATTTCATTACATTCTTTCTTGATACGTTTTTTTTCTAGTCATTCAGGCTTTTAAATCTAATTATTTTTAGATTTTTAATTAATTATAAGACGGTCTTTTATATTCAATTATAATTTGTAATAAAAACATTCATCACACTATGGATGGTGGCATAGTGTGTGTGTTTCTATGGTGACGGTGGGAAGAGATTAGCGGTTGGTTGTGAATGATGTAACATAGGTGACATTGTCGTCACTTGGTCTTTGTTAGGGGGAGACGACTCCAGAACGTGAGACTGAACGGTTGTGTTATTGTAATGAGCTAGATTTTGTTAAAAGATATTATTACTAAAGCCTACTACTTTTATTTCATTTTATCACAAGTTCATTTCGTCTATATTGTAAATAAAGTTGTATTTAGGAAGTTATTTTTTTTTTTTTTGTCAAGTTTTTTTTTAAGTTTCTTAGGTAAGATATCTTACACCTGAAACAGTTTATTTGTCTACCAGCAGTTACATTGACCCATAATAGCACATAGTTGTGTGGTATACGCTCTTGAATGTTGTCTTAATGCTCCGGGGTTTGAACTCTGCCCTGCCGTTCTGCGGGAGGAATGGACCATGATGTACTGATGTTCACTTCTGAAGTTATTTCGAAAACAGTTTAAAACGAACGTAAGATTGTAAACGAAGTCAAAGTCTCAGTTCAATCTCTTTGAAAACATAATTTCTTTAATATGCATTCTACTTTCTCATTTCTAAGAGTAAAATATTTTTTAGAGTGTTTATTCAAACCAGGGTTTCCCAGAGTGTTCATTAACTGATGTCCCACAGAATGGTCATTTCTGAATGTTCATTAACTGATGTCCCACAGAATGGTCATTTCTGAGTGTTCATTAACTGATGTCCCACAGAGTGGTCATTTCAGAGTGTTCATTAACTGATGTCCCACAGAATGGTCATTTCTAAATTTTCATTAACTGATGTCCCACAGAATGGTCATTTCAGAGTGTTCATTAACTGATGTCCCACAGAATGGTCATGTCTGAGTGTTCATTAACTGATGTCCCACAGAATGGTCATTTCAGAGTGCTCATTAACTGATGTCCCACAGAATGGTAATTTCAGAGTGTTCATTAACTGATGTCCCACAGAATGGTCATGTCTGAGTGTTCATTAACTGATGTCCCACAGAATGGTCATTTCAGAGTGCTCATTAACTGATGTCCCACAGAATGGTCATTTCTGAGTGTTCATGAACCGAGGCCTTATGTGGACATATCCCATGTTTTTTTTCAGGCAGTTAAAAGAGAAGCTGATTATGAGTGTGTGCGTGTGTGTGTGTGGAGTGTCTGATAAAATAAAGACAAATTGTCTATATGACGAAATGCAAATACCACTAACCCTAACCCTAACCACTAACCATAATCACTTGTCCTGATCTCTGTGCTGTTGAGAATCGGTTGATACAATCGCAGCATTGATTTAAATTAACTTTAAAAAAAAAATATTATTATGAAATTGTTTATTGATCTCCTTCTGTGAGGAAGTTTATCGAATGTCACCATCAAATAAGGGATTTCTTTTTATTGAACATTCGCCTATACTGTACAAAGGTTAAGATCAGGGGCGGACTGGCTATATAAGCATTCGGGCAAATGCACGGTGGGCCGGTACCTAAATGGGCCGGTAAAGCCACCTAAAGGGCCTCACGAATGTCACTATAGAACGTATTACATTTTTAAAGGTTTTATAGCATTCTGTTGCAAAAGGGACCCTCTGAAAGTCGTATTTAAAACTCAACTTTAACAGACTCTTACAGTATAATGCTACTTTAATCTTATTACATTTTCCGAAATAATGTAGGCTAATAGCCAACAGCCGTAGTAGGCTTCATCCTTGAAGGGCCTCTACATACTTAGCCATTAAAAAGCAACATAACGTTTATATTTCTTATAAAGATATAGTGTTCACTGTGTGCATGCGTTCAGTTATCGATACATTATCAAACTTAACAAATTGATGTTTAGGACAAGTAGACGTAGAATTGGATGCCCATTATATAGTATTCAAGTTTGGGGCCGAATGGTATAGAAATGCCGGGGCCGATTTTGACAGCCAGTCCGCCCCTGGTTAAGATGGCTGGAGATGGGGGCCCAAGGAGCCCACGTGTCCTCATTCTCTCTTCTTATGAAGTCCTAAAGTATTTCCAAAAAATCACGTGATGTGATAATTGAAATGGACAAAGTTGGAAAGGGTCGAGAAAAAAAAATAGTTTGCTTAAAGCAGATTGACGATATATTTTGTTTACAAAGATTATATCCACTCTTTCCTTTTTTTTTTCCTCCCATTTTCGACCGATTAAGTTGAAACATTGCATAGTTATACATTGTACTTGACAATTAAAAAAATTAACCCATTAGTTAATTAATTATTGGTGATTCATTTTTATTGTTTGATATCGAAATAAGGGGATCACTTTTTAATGCATTTATAAATTTAAAAAAAAATTGAACGACCTGGATTCGAACTCGAAGGCTCTAGCCTTCTCAAGGTGACACACTAATTACTGTACTAGAGAAGTGCTTAAGAAAATAGAAGATGGTTTTATGGTTATTGTAAGTTTCAAACTTTAAAGCAAAGTATAAAGGGGGCTATATCAACTTATACCACAACCTCAGTGAAGTACAATTCTTTCCCTTGTTCAATACCATACAGAATAATTAATTACCAACTGTCATTAAACTAATTGGTTTGTGTGTTTTTTTTTTAATTGATTCTTGTTTTGTCAGGTAAAAGAAATAATTGTGCGAAATTTCAGCTTGATCCGAAATTGGGAGTGGGAGAAATAACGTGTCCAAATTTTGTACCAGAGTGAGTTGATATAAGCTTTGTTAAAAAATAGAGCCGAGCCTCTAAGGCTTCATTAGGCTTGGAAGCCAGAAGTGTCGAGTGGCCGGTGAGTTACTGCTCCACGGGCCGTAGTTTGTGCATCACTGTGTTAGAGACTTCGTTGTTGTTGCTGCAAGGACTTTTGATAAACATAAAGACAATTCTTGGAAAGACGTTGAGCGGCGTAAGCCAAGATAAGACTTGGATGAAAGAGATATTCATGAGGCTATAAACCTGTCACAGATCAGAAATATAATTATATCCCTATTGATGCTTAAATCACTTATCATACGGAAGACTCTAAATAGTCAATAGAACTTACGAACCATAACTCTAGTTAACGAGTTTAATGTTCCGTTTGTCAAAACATATATTCCTGGCTTAGTCAGACAAATATTTGTACTCTTAAATGGTAATTGCTCGTGAGTGCTTATGACTTGGTCCTAGCTTATATATTCTATTTTCCCTTATGCTATTATTTAGATATAAACGGAACACCTCCAATAAGCTATAACTAACTTTAAATCAAACATACATATAGGCAGAGATGAAAACATATAAAAGTACTACCCTAGTGCCAAAAACTATTGGCACTATAATCTATTGGCACTATAATCTATGTTAGCACTATAACCTATGTTAGCACTATAACCTATGTTAGCACTATAACCTATGTTAGCACTATAACCTATGTTAGCAGTATAACCTATGTTAGCAGTATAATCTATGTTAGCACTATAACCTATGTTAGCAGTATAACCTATGTTAGCACCATAACCTATGTTAGCACTATAACCTATGTTAGCTCTATAACTTATTTTAGCTGTTTAACCTTCTAATCACCTAACTCTTGGTCGAATATGAGCACGGCATATTTTCATATGTACTCGAAGATGACTGTTTAGAACTGATTTAAGACTTATAAAAGTCGACCACACTCAAGATATGGGTATGTTGAGTCTCTTGCAGCATTGACTGCTTTTGCTTTAAGTGTTTTTCAGCTAATACTTTTTCATTGCTGGTTGAAATGTAAGCACTAAACGCTTTCTTTTCATTTTAATTTGTATCCACACAACAATCTATGAAAGCACCTAAGCACTACTATGTTTGGATTAGAACTTCATTTTAGCACTACAACCTATGTTATAACAATACAGCCTTTGATAGCACTATAAGCTATGTTTGGACTACTACCTATGTTAGCACATCAGTCTATGCTAGAATTACAGCTTTTGTTAGCACTATAAGATGAATTAGCACAACAACCTATATTAGCATCACAGACTACTTTCAAATTAAAATTAAAAGTTACTCAAATAGGCATATATGTAGAGATGAAAACATAAAAAAAGTTCTATGTTAGCGCTATAAACTATTGACACTATAATCTACGTAAGCACTACAACCTATGTTAGCACTGCAGCCTATTTTAGCTCTATAGCCTACGTTAGCACTATTACATATGCTAGTTCTAGATTGGGACTCTGTTTAATGGCTTGGATTTTCTTTCTATCTTTGTCTCCCTCTCTCTCTCTCTCTCTCTCTGTCTCATAGTGAGTGTATCCTATTCTACCCACCCCTTTACAGCAATCTCTACTTTTAACATTACTACTTGATAATGTTTTTGAAAAAAAAAAGACTGACTAATTATAAAATAAAAATCAAAACAGCTTGCACATCATTAACATGCAAAGTCTACTCTTGCAGTCTGTCCCCATGTATGTTACATACTCACATAAGTGGTTTCAATCTGTGTCCGTTTCCCCGACTACTGCACAGAATAATTACCTCCCTTGAATCCCGCTACATGTAAATCGTATGTTTATATCAAGACTCCGATGAAGTGTAGGGCCAAGTGGAGACCACTGGTGCTGGTAGGATTTCAAGGGGAAGAACTTCTCCCACTCTGCGGAGCTAGAGTTGCCACCCATTAATAGCACGTCCAAGCCGAGAAATTCTGACGAAAGCTGACCGCGCGCCTCTCACATATCAGGCTCCGTCTCTCACTCTCTACTTCAGTTTTGTTTCGTTCCGTCGCGCGCACTGGCTGCAGCTACAATCTCGTTCCTTTACTCACCCCCCCCCCTCCTCTCTCTGTTTTTTTTTCAATCGCTTTTTCACTGTAAGTTTCCTTGTGTATTTCAATATAGGGTCCAAGTGGCTCCTGTCAATGTTACTTTTTAATTGTTTTACACAACCTATGTCTCTTTCTCTCAGTGTCACTCTATTTAGTTTTTCTCCAAAGAGCCATTACTGCATTTTATAAGGCATACTTATCTTAACAATAACTTTCTTTCACTCTCTGTTTTATATTTTCTCTCTCTCTCTCTCTCTCATTTAGTGCTTTTTACATTAGTAAAAGTTAATAAATTTGTAATCTCTCTCTTTATCTTTATCTTTATCTATCTATCTATCTATCTATCTATCTATCTATCTATCTATCTATCTATCTATCTATCCATGCATCCATCCATCCATCCATCTATCTATCTATCTATCTATCTATCTATCTATCTATCTATCTATCTATCTATCTATCTATTTACCTACCTACCTACCTACCTACCTACCTATCTATCTACCTACCTACCTACCTACCTATCTATCTATTTACCTACCTACCTACCTACCTATCTACCTACCTACCTATCTATCTATCTATCTATCTATTTACCTACCTACCTACCTACCTAGCTACCTACCTACCTACCTACCTACCTATCTACCTATCTATCTATCTATCTATCTATCTATCTATCTATCTATCTTTCTATCTATCTATCTATCTATTTACCTACCTACCTACCTACCTACCTACCTATCTACCTAACTACCTACCTATCTATCTATCTATCTATCTATCTATCTATCTATCTATCTATCTATCTATCTATCTATTTACCTACCTACCTACCTACCTACCTACCTACCTACCTACATTAGTAAAAGTTAATAAATTTGTAATCTCTCTCTTTATCTTTATCTTTATCTATCTATCTATCTATCTATCTATCTATCTATCTATCTATCTATCTATCTATCCATGCATCCATCCATCCATCTATCTATCTATCTATCTATCTATCTATCTATCTATCTATCTATCTATCTATCTATCTATCTATTTACCTACCTACCTACCTACCTACCTACCTATCTATCTACCTACCTACCTACCTACCTATCTATCTATTTACCTACCTACCTACCTACCTATCTACCTACCTACCTATCTATCTATCTATCTATCTATTTACCTACCTACCTACCTACCTAGCTACCTACCTACCTACCTACCTACCTACCTATCTATCTATCTATCTATCTATCTATCTATCTATCTATCTATCTATCTATCTATCTATCTATCTATCTATCTCTATCTATCTATCTATCTATCTATTTACCTACCTACCTACCTACCTACCTACCTATCTACCTAACTACCTACCTATCTATCTATCTATCTATCTATCTATCTATCTATCTATCTATCTATCTATTTACCTACCTACCTACCTACCTACCTACCTACCTACCTACATTAGTAAAAGTTAATAAATTTGTAATCTCTCTCTTTATCTTTATCTTTATCTATCTATCTATCTATCTATCTATCTATCTATCTATCTATCTATCTATCTATCTATCCATGCATCCATCCATCCATCTATCTATCTATCTATCTATCTATCTATCTATCTATCTATCTATCTATCTATCTATCTATTTACCTACCTACCTACCTACCTACCTACCTATCTACCTACCTACCTACCTACCTACCTACCTACCTATCTATCTATCTATCTATCTATCTATTTACCTACCTACCTACCTACCTACCTACCTACCTATCTACCTACCTACCTATCTACCTACCTACCTACCTACCTACCTACCTACCTACCTATCTATCTATCTATCTATCTATCTAATCTTGCTTTGACTGTCTTGGTCACTTTCATAAAATGCCAGTAGGTCAACTCTCACAAGACATTCTGTATGGCGATCTAACAGAAGGCAGGAAAGCTGCTGGTCGTCCACTTTTAAGGTGTAATACTGATGTATGCCAATGCGACATGAAGTTCTTCGAAACTGACACTAACAATAGGAAAAAAGAGGTACTGGATAGATCCACATGGAGACCGAGCGTCGTAAAGGAAAGGTCCCGGTATGCAGATGGCATTCACAACAGTAGTAGAAAGAAGGGTGAAAGTGCAACGGTGCCTAGGCACTACGCCTAACAGCAGAGTTTCTCGCCAAGGCTCTACGGGAGGACTGGTCCTTCCAGCCTTGCCACCAATTGGAGTTCATCTCAGGTGATTACAGATGCCCAACTTGTGACCGCAGCTGTGTATCAAGGATTTGCCTCTTTACTCACACAAGGGAAATGATGATCTCTGGGGATGTAGAATGCCAAGATCTAGCTATCTGTCTGTCTGTCTAATCTATTCATTCATCTGTTCGTCGTCCCGATCTCTGTCTCTCCTATCTATGTCTCTCTGTTGATATATCGACCTATTTTTAAATTAAACGATCATCCATACTGAACCTTAGTTAAATCTCTGCATGTTGAAAGTAACGTTTAACAGGCAATAGGATAAAAGCTTTAAAAAAAGCAGAACTTAAACATAATAAGTCTCAATAACCGCAACTCCGTTCTTAATCCAAACTGCATAGAAATATGGTAATTGTTTCCCTTAATATGGCACTATTAAACTATGTAATATGGCCCTATCCTACTGCCCTGCCCTATCTTAATGCCCCATCCTAATGCCCTATCTTAAAGGCTTGCATTTTATATCAGTGTTTCCAAAACTGTGTTCCGCGGATTCCTAGTGTTCCGCAAAGCGTGAATACTTGTTCCAAGAACAACTGGAATAATAAACTAGTAGGCCACCACGTGAATTAAGCTCTCTTAAATATATTCTTTTTTTTTAAAAGGAAACCTCAGAATTGGCGCTATTCAGTTTTAGCTTTATCATCATAGGAATCCTTGGGCTTTATGCCTCTTTTCTTTGCCTCTTTTTTGGGCTTTATATGCCTCTTTTATGGGCCATCTTGCCTCTTTTGTGGGCTTTTTTTTATGTTTTTATTTGTAAGTTACCATAATTCACAAGTATTAAATCATAAACAATTGAAAAGTGATTAACCTAAAAATATAACAGTAGGCCACCACGTGAATTAAGCTCTCTTAAATATATTCAGAATGTATTAATTGTTTTATCATGGATTTGAAATAAATAAAAACTTGTATATAGAAATATATTTATATTCAATGCATTCGTTTTGTAAATGGTTTTCTAAATTATCATTTATCCGTTTTTCTATGTGTAACACTTGATATAACTAGCTATGGAGGAATTCTTCAAAATTCGTTTCAGTCATTCTAAACAAAGGAACGAAAATTTATTGCAATTTTAGAAAACTGTCATTCAAATCATTAAAAATATTTATTGATGAAATTATAAATGCAACATATTGCGAGTTGAGACAGTTCAGAGAGTAAAAGCTAAATACATAAGGCAAGCGGAAGGCCAGGGAAAACATGGAAAGAATGCAACAAAAAATTTTTTTTAAATATCCACTCTTCATTCACTTGTCATCTTTCACACCTTGATCATAAACCGCATCTATCGCGACGTCTCTACTTTAGAATTGAAAGAATAATGAAATAAATATATCTAGAAGTGTTGCGCATAAAAAAAAATAGCGATAGTTGGAAACCATACATACTTCGACTTCAAGACGAAATAATGGAAAAACATATTTCATATGCATGTTTTAGTTTTTAAAAAAGTGTATATGTTTGAGTTTATGGAGGGTGATGCCATTGGTAGACGTATTGCCGTGAATCCGGAGCTGTATTGTTGTATATCACCCGTGAAATATACTGTAAAACGAGTGGTACATTGATTAACTAGGCATGGTGTATCATAAGATCAAAACATTTGGGTTTATTAAAACAAATCTATACAAATCAAACAAAAATATATAATTAAAATGCTATTTAACTTTAGTTAGGCCAATATTAGAATATGCATCCTCTGTGTAGTATCCCTTAACTCAAGAAAACATAAAGAAAGTTGGACAAATACAAAATAGAGCAGTGAGATTTATAACAAACGAATGTTCCAATCTGATTAGAGTGATTAGAATAACACCATTAGTAAAAATCGCTCAACTTAGAGACACCTCAGGACAGAATACTAAAAAGTAAAGTAGCTATAATACGAAAAACACTTAACAACTAACTTACAAATAGAAAAACAAAAGCTAATGAAATACTCAGAAAAAACACAAAGACATACGCTAGAACAAATTCGTACAAGTGCTCATTCTTCCATAGTGCAATAAGAGAATGAATTGGGTTGCCTGAATCAGCCAGGAAAACCAACGACTTGGCAGAGTTTAAGTCATTGATTAACATGCATGACTAGATTGACACATCAAATGCGAAGGACATAATTATCTTCTTTTTTAAAATAACGTCCGTAGTATATAAGATAAGATAAGATCATCTCTAATTCATATATAAAGCACCTCAGTGTTGTAAGAATAATAGCCCGAATATAGATAGCAAAAATGGATTGACATATAATTGCGATTAGTCTAGGAACGCGTACATATCAAAAAGATTCAATTCTGCTTGTGATGTGATGTGATCATCCGTGCAGAGCGTAGGCACCGCTCGACTTAACATTGCTTGACAAGAGCACCTGCATGGTGACGTGTAGGCACTACGCAAGACAGCAGAGTTTCTGTCCAGGGCTTTTGCAAGAGAGGATTTGAGCCTCTCAAGCCCTCACTCAAATAGAGTTTGATGATGATGATGATAATGATGAGAGAACCGGAAAAAAAGAGGCTAACTATTATTGCTTGCACGTTTGTGTAAGATATATGTCACGGATGAAAGTGTGTATGTATGTATAATCTATTTTTACATCTGCGCGAATGACCGGAAGTGTGTTATTTGTGAGAGGGAGAGACCAGTGTTTGATAAGTGCCGTAAAGTTCATTAAAGTTTCTGTGTTTTTATCAAGTTGTTCCATTGTTTTATTCGTGACTACAGCTGAACTCAGGGACACCTAGATGAATAACGTGCTATAGTGATTTCTAGCGAGTTACAAGTAGATATATAATAGAGAAGCTGTAACAATATATGAGTCGAAACTGTTCAGATTTGTTTAAAGATTTAAGCCAGGGCCTGATTTCAGTATGTGGATGCCCCAACACTCTTTCGAAAGCTATAATAAAGGCTCACTAATGAATATTAATACTTATATTTAAAAACATGTTATATTTTAAAAGAGAAAAATAGAGAAATTTTGTGTAGTGCATCTTGCTTTCCTTTACATTTTTGGAAAACAAATTTCATTTGCATATTTTAGTTTTTAAAAAAAGTGTATATGTTTGAGTTTGTGGAGGGTGATGCCATGGTAGAACGTATTGCCGTCAATCCGGAGCTGTATTTACATATTACGAGCATGCTACAAATATAAGTGGACACTTCATGATCACGTGACATTTTTGCCACCCGACGTAAGATTAAAAGTGTTAGCGTTAGAGATGTGAATAAAATACTTTAAAAGTGTCTGACCTGTCAAAATTCCGATATATTTTTCTCTTTTAATAATAATGATGATAATCTTTATTATCCATAAGGAAATTTGTCTTACAATTTGTGCATTTTAATAAGAGGTCCCTTGCTTGTTGAGTTCTTGGGGCTGTAGCCACGCATGCCCTCCCTTAAATCCGGCCCTGAGTTTTACAAGAAATTAACTTTTAAAAAAAGGTAGTCACTTAGTGACTGATATATGACCAAATATACAATCGTATTTTGTGTCTATAGAACAGAATATCAAATTTCTTGTAAAAAAGAAACAACAGCATACAGAGTACCATAGAAGCAAAAGCACAATGTAAACCAGTGATTCCCAAAGTGGTCTATATAGACCCCCGGGGTCTACGAGTACTTCCAGGGGGTCTACGGAGGTGAAAAAATAAATTGGGGGTCTATGACCTGTAAATGGGGGTCTACCATAGTGGATCTCATTTAAACATGTCCATTCATGAAATTAACTCATAAACAATAATGAAATTTTATTATCAAATGCTTTTTTTTTTGTGTTGATTCAATTCATGTAATATTTATTTTGCTTCATTTTAATTTGAATTTCACCAATGAATGGCCTAGAAATAACTAAAAAAAAATAAAAAGATCTGAACACGTCAAAAAATGCAGGGTGGTTTACCGACAACTGGAAAACATGGCAAGGGGTCTACGAGACAAAAAAAGTTTGGGAATCACTGATGTAAAAAAAACATAGAAAAAAAAAACGTTAACAAAATAAAACAAAAATTGACATTTGTTAAACTTGTTGAATAAAAAAAATCTGATACAATATCTAAGTTATAACTATTCAGAAATGGGTTAAGTTAGTGTAGCCATATTTACTAGAATACGAATATTTGTTACTGAATACCTAAATTTCTTAGTATTCCCAACAAGAACAAACACTTCTATCGAGGACCACTAAATGTTTGTAATTCTCGGTTTCCGTTTCTGCCGACTATGTCTCTAAATATAGAAGCCAGTTTCTTATTGGTTGCTATGTAAACAAAGAAACTGCTGGAGGCATTCAATACGTAGTTCAAGGTAACACAGTCTTGCTCTAAATAATAGTAGCCTTCTGGAATACTAGTGTTGAAAAAAGCCAGGAAGAACGAGATGATGGTGGAGACAAACAGAACCAGGCACGTGATCAGCAAAGTCCGTGTTGTTCTAGGTGACCACACCATTTTTACATGAGTGGACATCAATCTTTTTCTTTGGTGTAAAGACATCTTGACTTTGATGGAAATCAGGACGCTGCCGATGCCGATGAAGAAAATTGGCATCCAAGTCGAGAAGAATGGTATCACGTTGTAATTGAGCAGTGCAAACAAATCGAACATATTCTCCCTGGAAAACCAAATTCCGAAGATCATGACACGAGACAGCTGTACGGTATATCTATGAAGCGATAAGAAAAACACCACCCAGGGCAGCCAGATGACGTAGGCAGCTATGACACAGACCAGGGCAGACTTTGTCGTCACAATCTTTTTAAAAGTCATCGGCATGTAGACTGCCAGGTGTCAGGGTTAAGTTAAGGCCTTAGCTCGTTTGCCCGGGCCCCTGACATTTAATCAGGCACCTTCGTGCTTACAATAAATAAATAACTCACTGGTAACAATGTAAATATTTAATGATATAAATATAAGTATGATGACAAACTAATGGAGTAATGACATTGAATTTGGAACATTGTAATACTGTGAATTTATTAATTAAATAATAATTCTACCCCTTGCTGTCCCACAACGTACACATTAATGTTCGAAAACACAACACACTCTGACACTGCTGTCTTTAGTCACCAGCGTAGACTTCCAATCCCAAGCTAACTCCCTGTAAAAACAAAGTAAAGACAAACTAGAAAGGTCTAGTAGACTATCACTATGGCATCGAAACAACTGCGAAACGCAGTTATGCCTTAGATACTCACCCTAAACAGGGGAACACAGAAGAATCTCAACAAACGTTACATCAGCAGAACAAAAACACTCCATTAACTTACAAGCATGGCAACAAAAAGAAAGTGCGTTCAAAAATAGTGCACTTAATACACATTGGTGCTAGAATGCCATAATCTACGCACCGACATTCCCCCTCTCCCCCCAAACTGGTTCTTACAAAGTATGGACCAGTTTCCGTACCTCAAACTGAAAGAAAAGTAAGAAGATATCATTGCAGCTACAAGGTAAGCACATCCATCTAGGAAAATTCATCCGCATTAACATCACTCTTCCAAACATAACAACTTAGAAGAAAAATTACCAATGACACTTTTTACCAAAGTATCCACATTACACTATGAACCATTCACAAAATCACAATCTACCAACCAATCAAATTTAAAATGCATAATCAGCAAATTAATTTCAATAATACTAAATGCAACATAATATCATCTAACATAAAGTGCAAACATTTTCAAACAACAATGTATACATTGGAACATTAAAATGCATAAGACATGTATTAAAACAATACATAAGTATGTAGCTCATGTAGCTGCGTATTTGAAAGTCTATAGCAATCTTGAACACAGATCAGCAAGCAGATTGTCCTCCCCTTTGACATGAACAACATCAAAGGAATAATCCTGTAACATCAGCGCCCATCTTGTAATACGTGCATTGGTAAAGTTAGTGCTCCTAAGGTAAGATAAAGCCTTGTGGTCAGTCTGGAGATGAAATTTTTTTCCGGCCAGATACCTGTCCAATTTTTTTATTGCATATACAATGGCCAATCCTTCCCGTTCAATGATAGAATACTTCTGCTCCCGAGGCAACAACTTACGGCTCACAAATTTTATAGGATGCAACATACCATTCACACACTGGCTAAGAATGCCAGAGATCCCTTTGTCTGAGGCATCAGTCTGGAGATAGAACGGTAGAGAAAAATCAGGCAAACGAAGAATAGGATACTTACATAGACAGGCCTGTACTCTCTTCAATGCCTCCGCACACTCACAGCTCCAGTCGACTCTCATGGATTTTCCACGACGTAATAATTCCGTAAAAGGAAAAACTAAATCCGCGTGTTTTGGTATAAACCTACTGTAGTAGTTAATTAACCCAATCAAACCACGAAGTTCCTTTTTTGTACTTGGAGTCTTAAATTCCAAAATCTTTTTCACATTACTATGATCAGGTTTGACAACTCCCTGTCCGACACTATGACCTAGAAATTTTACATTAGTAAAGCCCACCTCCAATTTGGCGGGTTTTAATGTAAATCCATTCTTTCTTAAAGCACTAAATACATTACGAACACTTTCAATGTGTCTGTCCCAGTCCTCACTGAAAATACAAATGTCATCGAAATAAAACAATACATTTTCTAAACCTCTTAACATGCGCTTAACAATCTTGTTAAAGTGATTAGGAGCACCGCTTAATCCAAAGGGTAAATAATGGAACATATAATGTTCTCCCAAAACTCTAAATGCTGTAAATGGTTTGCTTGTTTCACAAATTGGAATTTGCCAGTAACCCTTAGTCAGATCCAGTAACGTAAAGTACTTAGCTTTATATAGCATGTTGAACAAATCTTCTTGTTCGGGAATTACCTCAGCGGGTATTTCAGTAACATTATTTAATTTTCTAAAATCAATACAAGGTCGCAAAGTTCCGTCTTTCTTTTTTATTATAACAACGGGCGCTGCATAGGGGGAGTCTGTTGGCCCTATAATTCCCAAATCCAACATGCTGTCAATCTCTTGCTTAACTTTATCTCTTAAGTGGATAGGTACCGCATATGGTTTTAAAGTCACAGGTTTCGTATCAACCAATTTAATTTTAAACTCTTCGACCTTGGCTCTACCAGGAATATCAGATATTATGTCTTTAAATTCACTCAAAATGTCATCAACTTGCTTCTTTTGTATAGCATTCAAATCGGGATTAATTTTGACCTGCGTCAACACATTCCCGCCACTCATTTCTTCCGACCTAATCTCTAGCGTTGGGATGTTGGCCATTACATCTTCATTCTCCCCATCCTGCTCATCAACTTCTTCTTCCCCCACAACTGATACCATGTTAGCTGATAAAAGTTCATTTGTATCCTCAGTTTCAACGTTTGAATTGCTTACTTCCTTTACCCTACAGTGATATTTCATGAGTCGGTTTATGTGATACACCTTTATCTTATTTTCTTTCTCAACAACGTAATTGAACTTTGATATTTTATTCACAACCTTATACGGGCCTTGCCAAAACACGGACATCTTATTGTCTCTGTGTGGCTTGAGGACTAAAACACAGTCACCCTCATTAATGTCTCGTCTAGACGAATATTTGTCATATTGCATTTTGTACTTCTTTTTGTTTGCATCGCTGTTAGATTTAGCAATAGAAGTCACCTCTGATAATCTTTGTTTTAAGTCCACTAAATAAGTGAACACATTCTTATATTCAGTTTCTTCTTCAGCATTTACAAATACTTGCTTCAAAATAGCCAGTGGGCCTCTCATTTGTCTCCCATAGACAAGCTCAAATGGCGACAACCCCGTTGTCTCATTAGGTACCTCTCGGTAGGCGAACAATGCTGCACTAACTTTCCGGTCCCAATCATGAGGGCTATCCTGACATACTTTCCTTAAAAAGGATTTTAAAGTAGAATTGAGCCTTTCTATCATACCATTAGAGCTGGGGTGGTATATAGTGGAGTGCACGGGTTTAACTGAGAAAAATTCGCACACCTGTTTGTACAATTCGGAGGTAAACTGGGGGCCTTGATCACTTAATATTTCTATAGGTAGCCCTATTCTACAAAAAATATTAGTTAGTGCCTCAATAACTGTTTCTGTATTTATATTCCTCAGAGGTATCGCTTCTGGCCATCTGGTAGCGACATCTACCACTGTCAAAATATACCTATTCTTATTGTCAGTTATCTCCAATGGCCCAATAATATCTGTAGCAACTTTGTAAAACGGAGTGGTAACAACATTCATTTGGCCTAGCTCCACTCTGTCACAACGACGCGGCACTCTAGCTTTCTGACAAATATCACACGACCTCACAAACTCTTTTATGTCTCTATCTAAACCTTGCCAGAAAAAATATTTGTAGATTTTACTTTTAGTCTTTCTTAATGACAAATGCCCTGCTAACATACTCTCATGAGCAGTTTTCAACACAATTTCTCTCTTAGCTGAGGGTACAACTAACTGTCTTTCTTCCTCACCAAACTCTCCCCTAAACACTCTGTACAATAGTCTATCAAACACTTTATATTCCACACTTCCATTCTTTTTATTATCTACACAATTATCCACATGTCGCTCCCATAGATCTTTCAAAGACGGATCACTCAGTTGTTCACGTAAAAAATCATCACTCGTACCTAAAACATCACGACAATCTTCCAATATTCCACACTCATTTACAGGGCCACTATCATTCTCTCTATCTTTCGCTGACCTAGTTACTGCTGCGCAATCAAACTCCTGACTCACATTAATATCAACATTCCCAAGAATCAAATCTGCAACAGGGTCTTTAAAACAAGCAACCACATATTTCCCAACAATGTAATCCGACTCAATACTTACACACGCCAATGGGTAATCCTTGACTGTCCCATCGACAAGCTTTAATTTGTAAGTACCAGGAATCATGTCTTTCTCACCAACTAATGAACTTCTAATTCCTATAACACTTGAACCAGAATCTTTCAAAACAGACACACTTATCCCATTTACTCTTCCCTTTTCAAACTTCAGCTTACCCACAGACTTATCACGTAATGACTTATCAACATATGAAAAAGTTTCTCTCTTACATGGGGAAAAATACTCATCTCCTTTCCCTAAAGTACAATTTCCACAATTTTGAACATTACGAGTACTACTCAGTCACCTATTCCTTACTGGTGGACCTTGATGTCTATTTGTGAAACTGGTTCTATTTTGGTACACCCCATTGCCCCCAGTTCTACTGCTCCTGTAATTAGGTGTAACATAACTTTATCTCACAAAACTGTTACCTCGGATTCTACGACCACTACCATCAAACTGTCTCTGATAACGCCCTGTTGAAACATTTCTACTGGGTCCTTGCTGATTAGAAAACGTCGCAGATGATGTCCTAGGTCTATCATCAACATCAGGAACAGAATTAATCATGGACGAACGCTGAGGACATTCTGCCGATTTGTGGCCACTCCTATTACAATTAAAGCAAATAACCACGTTTCTTTCAGCAACTGGATTTGTATTCATCCCAGGCTCATCACACGCTGCCGCAACATACACACTGTCTTCCTTCGCAAGCGACACACCCCCACTAGCGACCTTAAACCCTTCAATAACATCAATCATATCATCAACTGTGCCTTTCTTACTTATTATCAGTTGCTTGTACACATCTCCTGACACATTCTCAAGTATCCTATCTTTTACCAGCAACTCTTTCACTTCTTCCACAGTCTTGCCTACTTCAGCCATTTTCAACCAATTGTCCAACGCGTTTCGCAGATCGGTGACAAAACCCCTAAAATCGTTCTGTCGTGGTTTCACCCGGTGAAACCTCTTGCGGCAGGTTTCCGCGTTTATATCCGCATGTCGCAGTAATACAGCCCTCACTTCCTCATAATTTTCATTCAAAAACAGACTGTCCCGCAGCATACAGTTTCTTAGAAAGGTAGTTAGTTTATAGGACAAGAGCAATGACCATTCCTTTCTATCGATCTTGCATCTTGTTGCGACGGCCTCAAAGTGTGTTAAATATGCCATCAGGTCATCGTCATCCCTCATTCCCTGGAAGCTCTTGTCAAGTTTATCTAAAACATTTCTAGGTCGCACCTCTGCCTGTGTTGCCGTCCCAGCCGCTGTTGCTGACTTTTCCTTCATTCTTTCTAGTTCCATCTCCTCTTTCCTCTTGAGTTCCTCCCTGGCATCTCTTTCTTTCCACCTCTCGTGTTCCTCACGCTTGGCCTTCTCCTCACGTTCAAATCTGGCCTTCTCCTCTGCCTTCGCCTCTGCTTTCAATCTTTCCTCTCTCTCAAATCTAGCCTTTTCTCGTTCAAACTCCTCTTTCTTAGCTTTTTCATAGTCTTCTTTCTGCTCAGCCACATACCTCTCTAACCTTTCACCTTCGTACCCCAGAGAACGACCATCACTTATAAACTGGGCAGTAATTGTCAACCTAGTTTCCATGGTAAATACAATGTACACTACTTGGCTGTATTATATTTAAATTATATACAATATGGGAACCAAAAAAATTCTACTAATTGTACAAGAGATCAACTAAAGCCTAGAGCCTGCGGTTAAATGGCAAAGAAAGAAACCTATCTGTGCAGTATCCCACGTCGGAGGAAAGTGCCTCACTCAGGCCACAGCGTCGAAATATAGTTGCCACAGGACAATCCAACACAATACTAGTAGCCTCAGACTTCAGTAGTTACCAACAGCCACTTTACACTCACGTTCGCTTGTTGCCGGGAGCGAGAAGACACTCGTTCGAAGGTGAAGCACAATATAGAAAACAAGAAAATACAAATGCGTTTCAATCTTGCAATACAATAGTTATATAGTATATAGTACAGTATAGTTATAGTGTTATATCACTTATATCACAAAGAATGTATTTATTGTATTTATCTGCTACTTTCGATATACATCGTTGCCAATGGTACACAATTCAATATTAGTACAGTAGATTGTGATGCAATACCATGTAAACAATTATTAGATTGTAGACACTGCTGCTACATAATCAAGTAACTAAAACTTATATAATGATTGAAATTATAGTTCTGTGACTGGTAGTCACAGCCGGACTCGAGCCCCCAACTGTCAGGGTTAAGTTAAGGCCTTAGCTCGTTTGCCCGGGCCCCTGACATTTAATCAGGCACCTTCGTGCTTACAATAAATAAATAACTCACTGGTAACAATGTAAATATTTAATGATATAAATATAAGTATGATGACAAACTAATGGAGTAATGACATTGAATTTGGAACATTGTAATACTGTGAATTTATTAATTAAATAATAATTCTACCCCTTGCTGTCCCACAACGTACACATTAATGTTCGAAAACACAACACACTCTGACACTGCTGTCTTTAGTCACCAGCGTAGACTTCCAATCCCAAGCTAACTCCCTGTAAAAACAAAGTAAAGACAAACTAGAAAGGTCTAGTAGACTATCACTATGGCATCGAAACAACTGCGAAACGCAGTTATGCCTTAGATACTCACCCTAAACAGGGGAACACAGAAGAATCTCAACAAACGTTACATCAGCAGAACAAAAACACTCCATTAACTTACAAGCATGGCAACAAAAAGAAAGTGCGTTCAAAAATAGTGCACTTAATACACATTGGTGCTAGAATGCCATAATCTACGCACCGACACCAGGAATCTTTCAAAAGTTATGAGAATCGGTATCGTCGTGTTGACCCGAACGCCGTACTCTCCAAAGAAGTAGAACAGAATGTCAGACGCAAGTAAAATAAAGTTAATCTCCTCACCATACTGCCAGCCACAAAGTTCAGGGTACTTGTAGTTCGGGCCCAGGACAGCTAAAATTTCGGCAAAGTTGACGACTTGGAGCTGAACCATGCAGTCCGCTATCACCACGCCGAGAAGAAGGATGTTTGTGGGCTTTCGAAGTCCGCTTCGTTTCAAAATGGCGATGCTCATTATGTTGGCGGTCAGGCCGACACAGAACACGGCGGGAAACACGTAAAATTTTAATGCCTTGACGATAGACATTTCACTTTCAGGTGTCTGTTCGTAAATACATAACGAACGCAGGGCTGGTTCTTTCTTTGTGTCGTTTAATGCGGATTTGTATGTCAGTTCATCAAAAGTTTCGACTCTGTGAAGTGATATGTTATTAAGCTCATCCATCTTTAATTCGCGGCTTAAAAGATTTATCTTCACAAATTTATATATTTTTTTAAAATATATTTCTACCCTAAATGTCTTTGTTACAAGTTTATTATATATGCCTCGTGTTTTTTTAAAAGTTACAATGTTTTGTTCGGTGTAATGCACAAATTGAAAGACAAATTTCCTTACGGATAATACGATTATTATTATTATTATTATTATTTATAAATAGTATATTCAAGTAAAAAAAAAGAAACAAAAAGCTTATACTGTTTAAAAAATGCACAGAAATTAGTCAAGTTTTCTTTTTTTTTTTTTTGGGTTGACAAAGCTTTAAAAAAAAGTCTTAGCTAATTTTAAGATTTACAAACAGATCTGAAATAATCATTAAAAATACAAATAGAAAAAGTAAGTCCAGAAGCTATGCGAGGAGCTCATTAGATTAACGTCGTGGCGTTATTACTTCCAGCGAAATTGTTCGTGGGTTCAAAGCAGTATCGATTGATTCTTCACTTACTTTTCTTCTTTGCCTGGTTTCAGTTTTTACGTAACTACACACAAAGAAACATATTACAATTAGTTTAAAATACCTTGTTTACTCAAGACATCATTTATCTTTGTCAAGATTGAAAACAAACAATTCCACTCATTATGCTAGGACGCTAGAGCCTACAGCTGAAATATAAACAGCTGATCAAGGAAATTTTTGTTTTGTTACATTTCCTTTTGGCACAGTGAAATTTGCATTTAATGCCAACTACCAAAAATTACAAATAATAGATATTGACATCTTTTTTTTTGTTTAATTATATGTGGTAACATTTCCTGTTCACTAGAGTTGGCGTGATATCCTATGGCAATAAAAATAGAATTTATCTTACAACTGATTTACACACTACAATAAATTACCCACATTTATAGAAAATAAAGAGCAGACAATTTCTGCTAGAAAATGACTTTTGTTTGATTCTCTGTATAGGGGAATGATCTCATGGAAAGGATTTCGTAACTAATAAAATATAATTAATCTTTCTTTTTAAGGGGATTATTGTTTCTTAGAGGCTGCACATTTTTATTTTTAAATATTGAGTCACGTGAAAGAAAGTGAATTATAATGATAGATTTAACATTTAGAGCCTTTATCTACTTTTTATCAAAATCAGTAGAGGACACACTTATTAGCTGCTATTTATAGAGTGTAACAGATGGCCGAGTTGTATTATGCGTATGTGTCTGGAGCTCGAATCCTAATGGATGATGTGAATTTAAAGGTAGGAGTTCAATTTGTAGTTGGAAAGAAGTCAGAATACCAGAGCGTTAACGAAGGCATTATGGACTAGAGTTCAAATACCATAACTGTATGGAGACTCTATGTTGCATTGTTTTTCACAATATTTCATTGCTATTTAGGAAATTTTCTGTAGAAATATGATTTTCTGTAGAAATATGATTTTCTGTTTAAACTGTTTCGCCTTCTACACCCACAGCTAAAGGGAATGAAGGCTTCTTGTTTGTATTTAGTCTTATCATTAGAGATTTGACATATATCATTGTTGCAGCATACACATTTCATTTTACATGTTTTTCTTGTTGAACTTTATTCAGTACATTAGTGAAAATACATTACGTTAAAAAACCACAACTGTACAAAAGAGAGTTTGTAGTGCACTTAAACTCATAAGCGGCCCCTAACATTTGCACAGATGGGTCCACGTTAAACTAGCATGAACCATAACCTTATTGATGTCAATCGTTCTGTGAGTATAAAGGTAGCCACGGTATGTACTGCATTCCCTAGTAACCTTTGGACTCGAAGACAAACCTTAGTATTATTTTGAGCAGTGATGCCCAACCTAATTCGACCTGCGGGCCATTTTAATTTCCGACCCTTTTGTCGCGGGCCACATCAACGACTGGGTACAAAAGACGAGATGAAATTTCAACTTGAAACTATTCTCATAAATTCTCCAATCTCTAGGCGTAATTTAACAATCTTTTAGTCAAATCAAGAATGCCGCCATATTTGTTTTAGAATACCAATTATTTGTTTTTGTTTTTTTAAAACAGCCACACTTTCTTTACAAAACAAATATGTTGGTTTATTATCATGTTCCACAAAAAAAAAAGGATGCATCCGATTACTCTTCCTTGTAGATTGTACATTCAGAGTCCCAGTTAATAAATGCACAAAAGTTAAAGGTCATGTGACCAATCTATCAGAGAAAACGTGAGGGTCTAAATAGGTAAATATACGTTTTCAACTTTTTTTCCTACCCTTTGTACCGACGTTTCGGAGGGCCGGATGGAACCATGTCGGGGGACGGATATGGCCCGCGGGTCGTATTTTGGGCATCACTGATTTAGAGTATCGTACCACTGAGTGACACATAAGTACTTTGTTTTCTTTGTGAGGGTCAAAAGAAATTTCTAGAAATGCGAGCAAGTTCAGATCTTTTTATTTAGTGTTTAGAGGAATGACATTGACTTTAAAATACACAGAGCAGAAGAGAAACAAAATAAACGAAATTCAGACTTTCAAGTTGTTTTGATTGAATTGTCCGCAAGGCTAGCGTGTACAAGAAATTCACCTTGCACAAGTTTAAGTTCTGGTAGGTGTATACACAACTATGTGTTGCATTTCCTTTGAGATTACGTTACCACATTTCTTACTCTCTCTATCTCGTTCTCTCTTTCTCTCTCTCTTTCCCTCTCTATCTCAGTCTCTCATTCTCTCTCTTTCTCTCTCTCTCTCAGTCTCTCATTCTCTCTCTTTCTCTCTCTCTCTCTCGCTCTCGTCTGTCCACTAGAGTTCAATCAGATTTTATTCGTTCAGCACGATTTCTTACAAGTGTTTGTGTGTGTGTGTGTGTGTGTTAGAGTGAGTGTGAGTGTTTACAAATCGGGCTGTTCCAACTGGGTATCGATTAGGTCCAGTGAGTTTGGACTAAGCAAATATGGTGGCACTTAATTATGGTATTGTCCTGAAATGGGTCATTCTGACATTATTCCCATTTCATTTCTTTAGTGCAGATTGAATTCGACTGAAAGAAAACACCATCCAGACACAAGAGTGGAGTCTCTCTAAAATAAATACTTCTACAGACATAGTGCATTTAAGGTTGTTTAAGTTTAGGCCATATTTGAATCGATATAAAATCGATATAAAACTCAGTATTTTTTAAACAATCGTTGCTTGAATTCCATAGCGTAGGGTCTCTCGTTCGACCCAATCCTGGTGAAGAGCAGATTTTTAGCGTAATCTTTTTTTTTTTGAGGACTCGCCTGGGTCTACCCAGCTCTAATGAAAACCTGGCATTAACAGGGGAATGTAAAGGCGGTCGGTCGTTGTGCTGGCCACGTGACACTTTCGTTACCCCTCGGCTAACGAAACAGGTGAGATTTGAACCAACTTCCCAAAAGGAAAACTATATCAAAATTTACAAATAAAACAGGCTATTTAAAAAAACACTTTACTTTTTTTTTTCGCGATTAGAATAATTAAGTTTTTGTAATCATAAGCCATTACAAATCTAAAATAATTGGAGAAACTTACAATCTATAACTGTGTATCGGAATGGAAACATTACAAACCCGTTTAGAGTACAGAACTGTTGACTACTTATGCAGTGTTTAATTAAGATACATTTCACTAGAGTGAGATCACATTTGACCAGTATAACACTCTTAGTAAAATCACTAAATTTAGAAAGCCTTCAGGATAGAAGACTCAAAAGTAAATTAGTAATTATACATAAAACACTGAACCATAATCTTCAAATACAAAAACAAAGTTTAATAAAATACTCTGAAAGACACACAGATAAAGGCACACACCTCATCCCATATACTAGGACAAATTAATACAAATGCTCCTTCTTCCCTAGTGCTATTAGACCATGGAATGGGTTGCCTGAGCTAGCCAGGAAAACCAGTGACTTGGCAGAATTTAAGTCATTGGTTAATATGCATGACTGACTGCATGGCGCGTAGGATGTAATCATCTTCTTTTTTGAAGTAACGTCTGTATTATATAAGATAAGATAAGATAAGATACATCTGCATGGATCAACATACAATAGACGACAATTATAAAAAGTTATAAAGAAGCTCAATCACTGACTTGTAGCTACAATGAAAATGCAACATTTTTTTGCACTTACAAAAATAAATTCACCAGCATTGCGAGGACGGCAACAACGCTCACCCCCACCCCCCAATCGTCCTGTCAATTCGCTCTCTTGTTAAGATGCTTCTACCCCCCCCCCCCCCTTCCATCCAGATGGGGGCGCATCTCACAGTTTAAGTAACGCTGAATTGGGCTATCCATATAAACAAGTTACTAACATAGTAGTGGACATTTTTGATAGCTCATCTCAGCTGAAATCAGTTAATGCTAGCACGAAAGGCGATACTAGTGAATGTCAGTTGAATGTCCACGTCTGTTAGTCTCTAGTTTTAAGTGTCTTCTTTTCATTTAATTTATTACAATTTCAACATCATGTCTATCCCTTGGACTTTACTGTCGATTTGAATCTTGAGACTCCTTTCTCTTTTGTTTTTTTAGCGCTCTCGCTCTTTTTTTTCTTTCTCTCGCTTTCTTTTTTCTCTAATCTCTCTTTCTCTCATGCTTTTCTTTTTTCTTCTCAATTCAATATCGAAATATTTAATATATTTTATGTTGCTTTTCGACCGGATCCCCCCCCCCCATACGACTTACGTGCCAAAATGGCTGCGCCAAAACGGCCGCGCCAAAACGGCCGCGCCAAAACGGCCGCGCCAAAACGGCCGCGCCAAAACGAGATCGACTACATACCTAAGTTAATGACCTACTACTTCCATAAACTATAGACCGACTACATACATACGTTAATGACCTATTACTTCCATAAACTATATACCCAGAACACATATACTTTGATGACCTACCACTTCCATAAGCTATAGACTTACCCACTACAATGCATCAATGTATTCTTATATCCAAACTATTTCATCTATCTTCTATTCAACACTTTTTGTTCTTAACCTATTTCAATCCGAGATTACTGCAGATTGTAAGAAACACAATTTACAAGCTTCGATTTGCCCAAAACATCCGTGACTTGATTCCCGCGTTGAACAGATCGATTCCAATTGTCATTACTATTGGATTTTACATGTCTCTAATCTTGATGAAGCCTTTGTGGTTTTATATCAAAACTCTTTCTGTCTGGTAAACATTTTTAAAACTTTATTTCTCCCACAGACACACCTAATCTCGGATCAAGTTGAAATTTCGAAAAAAAAAAATTCTTGTACCTGGCAAAACAAGAATCAATTAAAAAAAAACAACTTAATAAACTGTTGGTACTTAATTATTTTATATGGTATCGAACAAGGGACAGAAACTTTAGTTGAAAGATGTGGTGGTATAACTTGAATTAGCTCCCTTGAGGAGGCTTGGGCCTAGAGCTGAAATTCAACTCGAAATTTCTTTTTTTTTTTATACATTAAGCGATCACAATAAAAAGATAACACCCTTCTCTCCCCCCCCCCCCCCGCCCAGATTTTCCCACAACTGGTCCAGACAAGCGTTTGGGTCATAGCGCGTTAAAAAAAAGCTAAACTCATGAAATCGCGCTAAACAAAAACAATTAGTTAAAATACTTCTAAGCGCACAGATTTATTATTGCTAGTCAGAATATAAGATAATACTGTTGGCTTTAAAATGTCTGCAATGGACAAAATAAATTTGTGCCACATTTTCATGGAGGACCTCAGATCAGTCGACACCAGGTACGCATAGGCTTCAGACATTGCCAGTGACAAATCTTCATGGACACATCTTGCCGCCCAATGCACGGAAAAGCGCGGGAGAATCTAAGTCTAAGTAAGTAACGCGTGAAAGTGCGTTTTTCCATTAAAAAAAAACAAACCTAACTTTTGCAGTGTTCCCTCAAGACTTCACACTTAAATTTTGCAGCTTTAATATTACATTATTGTATGTACATAGATTTTGTTATTACCTAGTTTCATAACTTAGAACTGAACATAGCCCGAACTATAATCGACATAGAACCGAACCGAACCTGAACTTTAAAAGATGCATTATAATTTAAACTACATGACTGATCCAAACTTATTGACACAATTACACTTTATGTATTCATTTCATAGCTCTCAAAATATATCGACACATCTTGAAGGACTGGTGGACTTTATCTACATAGCTCTCAAAATATATCTGCACATCTTGAGGGACTAATGGACTTTATCTACATAGCTCTCAAAATATATCGGCACATCTTGAGGGACTGGTGGACTTTATCTACATAGCTCTCAAAATATATCGGCACATCTTGAGGGACTGGTGGACTTTATCTACATAGCTCTCAAAATATATCGGCACATCTTGAGGGACTGGTGGACTTTATATAGCTCTCAAAATATATTGTCACATCTTGAAGGACTGGTGGACTTTATCTACATAGCTCTCAAAATATATTGTCACATCTTGAAGGACTGGTGGACTTTATATAGCTCTCAAAATATATTGTCACATCTTGAAGGACTGGTGGACTTTATCTACATAGCTCTCAAAATATATCGGCACATCTTGAGTGATTGGTGGACTTTATCTACATAGCTTGACATGGGAGAGCATCGAGTCAGTGAATGTTCTATAGCGTTTAAGAACTAAATTGCTTGAACATAGAATCTGTATAAAGACTTGGCACTTACCATTGAGTACTAGACAACAATGTAGGCAGAAAAGTAAAGTACCTATTTCATACCTTGTGATCTATATGTAAAGATCATGTTTTTGTGCCCCAATGTTAACAAGGGTGTCATGTGGCCAGTGCAATGACCAACCTTCTTTTTCTTCAACTATTGTCAGGTACGTTTTAGATTTTGTGGACTCAGAGGCGCCTTAAAAAATGCCGAAATTAAAAACTTAGTCTTCAGTGAGATTCAAACCCGAAGCTCATCTGTTCGGAAGCCAAGCGCTTTACCACTGGGCCAACATGCCATCAATGTAGGTAGTATCATTAAATTATTTGAAAATGTATAAATTATCTATAAATATAAGTAAATGTATTATCGTTCAATATGTTTGTATAAATTTAACAAATCTCACAACTAGAACGATCTATGTACTGGAAAGTGTTCTCAAGGGAGGAAACACGAAAAAAAAAATACATTGATATTCCCACAAGAGTTACCCTTGACTCCGACATGCTAGCCCATCAAGGAGCGGAGACTTGAATGTCGGTGTTTTAAAACAACGAGATAAAGAGGACAGCCATCAGCAAGTGAAAAGATCAGTCAAAAATATTTATAAACCTAATGTCCTAACATAACCTGTTCACTTGCTTAACTATTAAAAGCGAACAATAAGCTTCAGTTATCTAGAAAGTAACATTGTGTTAAAAAAAGTGAGCATTGATACTGACCATTGGTAAGACATAGCCCTAGACCACACTAAATGGAGAAAGACGGTGACCAAGAAAGCTATGGACAGTGCAAAAACATTGGCCACAGCCCTGGAAGAAAAGCGTGCCCTATAGAAAAAGGCCAGCTCCTCTACCACCAAAGCGAAAGCCACCTTAACCTGTGACATTTGTGGACTGGAGTGTTTATTCAAAATAGGGCCCCAACAGTGGCTGAACAAGTGTTGGACATGAATGATAGTCGTCTCAACAACTGAGAGAGGCCAACTAATATTGTGCTCATCTTAATGAACTTTTTATGACTTTGACAGCTTCTCTAGAATGACAATTATGTCGACTAGCTTTACAGACCAGCTACGCACGCTGAATTGTTCCTAGGTTATAGTGTTTAATTTGGCTTAAACATTCTCTCCTTTCTCTTTTTTGGCCTTCAAATAAAACGGCCCAAAGTTTAACGACCCCCCCCCCCACAACATAATTTTAGTCCCTGAATTTATAGTATTTGTTACGTTGGATTAGAATAGACAGCTCTCTTTTTCTCCTCTCTTTGTTTCTCTCCTTATCCCTCTCTTTCTCGCCTTCTCTTTCTCTCTCCGTCCTTCTCACTCTCCCCCCCCCTTTTTCGCTTCCCCCCCCCCGCCCATGATACGACTCTATGACAGAGACAATCAACTTAAATTGGAACTGATATAACAGCACCCTTATATATACACACACACACGTATACACTTTCAATCCTTGAATTCTAGTTTCACTATTCTTTCTCGTTTCACTGCTCTCCAGCACCAACAGAAAAGTTATTCTTACATTCTCTTTCGCTTCTCAATTCAATATTGAAATATTTAATATATTCTATGTTGCATTTCAACCGGACCCCACCTTTCTCATCGTAACGCTCTCCCATATAGACTTTTGACTCTTAAATTTTCATTCAAGCATTTATCTTCCGATGGAACAGTTCGAAAGAGGAAACAGTTGATTTATTATTTATTTTTTTCAGTTATTGATCCAGGCTTTCGTTGAGCTTTATCTAAAGACTCACCTTATACATGCTTAAACGTTTTTTTTACCGCTGTCAGGACTAAGTTCTGGTCAGTCTGGTCAACCTGGGTATCCTGTTAACTTTAGAGAAGAAGAAAGGGGGGGGGGGGCAATTCAGGTTGTTGACTTCAAAACTTTGTTTTTGTTTTGGATTGTTTTAATTCGTGACATGTTGTTGTTTTTTTTTGCATGGAATGTGACTCATAATAAAACAGTGTGGTTTTGTTCCTAGTCCAGGACAGTTGGATTTTGGTTATAGAGTTGAAGTATAGACTCTAATTATTTCTGTATAGTTATTGTTCAGTCTTATGGGATATTGAGCTTTTATATCTAAATTGATACTGGATATTTCATTTGCCAGAACTGTGCCTGTATTATATTGGAACATATGTAATGAACAGATATATGTCCGTGAATGGGCATTTTGAATCGTTATATGTGTCGTTACGGTAATGTTGAAGACTTGGTTACAATTAGTAATCAACATTGAAATAAACATAGGTTTATTAGAAAAGAAACTTGACAACCGTTACTTATAGCTGGTCGTTAAAAAATTGCCCCATCCCAAACGAACCGTATTAAGCGAACATCCTCCCACAAACACGCACACACTCACTTAATAAACCCCTTACACTCATTATAATAATGTTTTAGATTTCTAATTCTAGATTTCGTATTCATGTACATCTAAACCAATTTTTTTTTTGTTATCTATTTCTACAGAACTAACATTTTACATTCTACTAATTTATCATACATAGACACACATACACACACAAACTCACATACACACATGCATGACTTCATAAATATGTTCCTTTCAACTTGCTTTTATTAGTTAGCTTATCAAAGTGTCCACAGAGGCGAGCTACACAGTAAAGAATTATGGAGTTCATTTTATTTTTAGATCTTTGTACACACCAACAGTGGTGTTCACGCATGTATTTCCTATTTTATATTAAAGGAAATAAAATATGCAAAATACGGAAACCTATATTGCACATTTGTTTTCAAGCTTGACTGCCGATATATTAAGTAACACTTTCATCACATAACCTACGACACGGTAGTTTAATAGAAAGTTTACAATGTTTCTCGTAACCTCTCTGATTGAGAATCAATTCAACCGTTTCTTAGTGAGCACCTAAGAGAAAGAAAGTTACTTAGCTAGTGATTTTTTCGCAAATTTCTGCACTCACACTGCAAATCTCAGAGCATAAGGGGTAAAAGGAAACTTTGTACAAGATTTTGTGCAAATCCGTGCTGCAGTTTTAGAAATCTCTTATATAGTAAATCGCAAATATATCAACACATGTTACATTAAACATGCTAAATAGATCTACAATAAATAAGCACATTAAATCATTGAGATGACAGTCTAGAGAGCATGCCACAAGAGAGCCAATAGAAAGTCAGCACAAATCCCCCAATCTGTTTTCACATTTTATTAAACATATTAAAATTGATGCAGAATAAACAAAGCATCTTGCGTTTTTACCACGTTTGACCCAATCTGGGCTACCTAAATAATGAAACCTTTTAATAGATCTGTTGCCTTCGCTTCTTCCTACAGATGATGTCTTTAAAAATCTTGGCAAATTTTCTATTCGTTGCGATGTAGACAAAGAAATTACTCGAGGCGTTAATCATATAGTTTAACGTAGCGCACTCCTCTTCAAAGTAGTAGTACCCGTCGTCGATAGAGTTGTTAAAATAGTCTAAGAAAAATGAAATTATGGTGGATATGAACAGGAACAGGCATGTGGTCAGAAGGGTCCTAGTCGTTCTGGCTGACCAGGTGGCGCTGTCTTGCTTGGACGTCATCTGCTTCCGTCTGCTCAGTGTTACCTTCACCCTGATGGATATAAGAATGCAGCCAATGCCGATGAAAAATATGGGCATCCAAGTGGAGAAAAACGGAACTACGTTGTAGTTTAAGAGGGTGTAGATTTCCAGCTGGTTGTCTCTTTGGAAACCAATAGCGAAGAGCATGATTTTCTCCAGCTGGATAAGGTAGCGAAACAAGGATAAGTAGAACACTGGCCAAGGTAGCCAGACGACATAGGCTGCTATAACACTTATCATGGCTGACTTAGTCGTTACGATTTTCTTAAAAGTCATCGGCATGTAGACTGCCAGGAACCTCTCTAGAGTGATGAGAATCGGTATTGTCGTGTTGACGCGGATGCCGTACTCGACGAAGAAGTAGGTTAGTATGTCGCAGGCGAGTAGAAAATAGTTGACCAGCACGCCGTACTGCCACCCGCAGTACTTAGGGTATTCATAGTTTGGACCTAGAAAGGACAACAGCTCCGCGAAATCTATGCCCTGCAACAGAACCATGCTGTCAGCTATCACCATGCCAAGTAGAAGAACGTTGGTTGGTTTCTTCAGGCCGCTCCGTTTCAGGATGGCGACACTCATCATATTGGCGCTGAATCCTATCAGAAACATGAGTGGGAATACGTAAATTTTCAACGCTTTTATGATGGACAACTCAACAGGCGGAGTCCAAGTGTAAACACAAAGAGTATAGAGTTTAGGTCCCTTGACTGTAGTTCCTATAACAGACGAAATCTCAGTGGTTATATTGATAAAATTTATTGTACTCTGGTGCACTCCAGCCATGTTGCGAAAGCGTTTATATAGTAAGAAATATAAAAATTTTATTTAGCTGCGACTTTTTTAACACAGATTATTACATAACTTTTACAGTTACAATTTTACAAAACTCAATTCAGACATTTCTTTGATGAGTTATAACTAAAATTTATAGACATTTGAAAAGTCAATGGCCAGAATAAACTTGGGCTTAAAAAGACTTTTGATAACTGATTTATTTTATATCTTTTAGGACTTTTTTTTTGTTTCGTATGGTTCGTTTACAGCTATAACGACAAGGCATCCAACTTTTTATTTAACTCTTTTCTTATCTCTTGAGCGTTATTGAAATGAGTAATTAAGGCATCTTTAATAACTCAGAAAAACAAACAAAACAAAACAAAAACTAAACCAGTGCTGCTCTATTCGATTTTAAGTGAGACAAAATTGCAAGCATTCACCCCACTTTTTTTTTTCCAAAAAGATCTCCCTAAAATCTATTGAAATGACTAGAAACTAGTATCCATTATTTACTGATTGATGGATAAAATTACAGAGAAGATTAGGATATACAATCTAGTTAACCGAAATCAACAGCGATTCAACGACAATCTTAAAATTACTCTGTTAATGTACGTATTGACAAAATAGCATTCAATACTCTCAGAACGAAATCGCTTATTGCCAAATTTCATTCAAAGCATTTTTGTTCGAAATTTCGATGCTACAATTTCCTAGACATTGAGGTCGAACAATTAGAAAATTGTGGAAGAACGGAACGCTAAATTAGATTGATCGGGGACCATCTTGCCTTAAGGGTTTTTTTTTTCTCTGTCAATGTTAATCTGATGATAAAATGATAGTTCAACAAATTTCCTCCGGGACAGCAAAGCACCAATTGTAACCAGGATGTTTCACTTTGTTTTCTAGTAACAAGAAATAGACGCTCATCACCCCAAGCAAAGTTATTTTAAGTCCACAGAGAGTTGGCAAGACCATAATTATTTAATTAAGATCGTTAAATGCAATTTACCAGAAATATTTTTTTGAAAATTCTTAACAAAATGTTAATAGGAAAACAGACACAAGTGATAAATAATGCTTTTGTTTTATATAATTTCTTATACATGAACTTATTCAGAAAGCAAAAGTGCAATGATGTTAGATTATAATCCATTCATTTAAACTTGTCTACTTATCCTTTGTTTCCAGGTTTATAATTTAGATTTCTTTGCCAGGCTTTAAATATAATTAACTTCATTGGCGGATATTGAATCAAACACAAGGTTCCATTCCTGAACGGTGTAAAAAATGTTGGCGTTCCAGCTGTGACTGCAACATATTGGTATTGTATGTACATTTGCACACTAGCGACTCAGTAAAACACCGCTTGTGTTTACGTAATAAATGGAGTTCCTAATATGTCTTCCCTCTTAGACACTAGTTTTTTATTTGTGCATAAACACAAATATTCTACATGGTGTCCAGTTTTGCTGCTATTAAGTAACACTGGTCTAGTTCCATATGTTTATCTTGACAAGATGTGGATCATAAGTTCTATAACAACAACGGAAGTAGAGACACCATATTTCCCAAAAGCTACGTCATCAGTCAAACGTTCAAGGCTAAACCTCGTTTTCCAAAGCTACAGAAGTACTGTTGTGCTTTGTCTGTTTCAGACATTTTATTTCGTAACTATACAGATAACAGTGCTTAGTGCATTATATACACGGAATTTCGAATTTGTAATAGTGCTTTATACAGTGTGCTATATAAAACATATTTTATACAGTGCTCTGTATTCAGAGTTTCTCATCCAGTGCAGTTTATTGGTGATGAAACATATCGTTCTAAAGTTAACCATAATGTTAATATATAACACTAAAATATCTATCAATTTTATTGAATTTCAGGACTCTATGTTAACGCTTTAATGTGTGGCATTTTAGAGTGAGATAGTGTTGACTGTTCGAATAGACATGATATATCAACTGTTGTGTTATTACATTGCATTGTAATACATATTCATTATGGTGGACGAACACATATTTGATGGAGATTTGAGAGAAGATGTCCTTCGTTCGTTAAAAAGATTTGCTCGCATGAGGTTAGGTGTCGCCTAGACTCGGGGGACGTTACCACTTCAGTGACAAAAGCAACCGACAATCATCACACCACAAATGCAGGGAGATAATCGATAAATTTTTTTTAATGAATGTTATTGTAATTATGGTTATGAATAATAAATATTAAAAAACACTTATACTGAAGCATTGAAAAATGCAGAATGCAACTAATTAAACAGAAATCTGGAATGCTCTTTTAACATTATTGGTGATATTAAAAACTCCAATTCCTTAATTTGCTTTTAAATAGCCCAGCCGCTGTTTTTAAATGACATTCCTCATATAAAACACAAAGTGTCCAGGTTAAATGATAGATCCATATGACTATTAACGTCACACATACACATCGACTATTTACATGTACTACCTTCCGAATAGCAGCGAAAAATGTTTGTAGTGCTACGAAAACTACGAAGTAAAATATGTTTTTATTTCCTATTCATTTATGACGAATGTATATTTTTTTTTAAGTAACTGCGAACCATATAATCTGGCATACTTCTCTTTTTACAAAGCTTATATCAACTCAGTCTGTCCGTCTGGAGTCTTGTACACGTTATTTCGTCCACTTCCTATTCTCGGATCAAATTGACATTTCGTATAATTATTATTTGTCGATGACAAAACACGAATAAAAAGAAATAACCAATTAATTGATGAATTAGTATCAATTAACTCTTAAAACGCGTGTGATAGATTAGCCTCTAAACATCAGAATTGTAATTCCATTTTGTGTGCACTCATACTAAAACATCTCAGCACTTTAAGGGTTCAGTAATTTTGTTTTATATATAAAATGTACTAAGCTAAGGGGAGAAAAGCCTCCTTTTTTTTGAGGGTCGTTCACAAACAAAAAATATGCTAGAGATTTTTTTTAAGACTATAGAACCTTCAATTTTTATAAGTACATGAATAGCTCAGTGGCTAGCACGTCGGTCAATGAGGCTTGAGACCTAAAGGTCGCATTCAAGAATTTGCACGGAAACCCTCTTCCCAACTGGTCCACAAAATTAAATAGATTATAGCACACTGAGCAAGCTAAAAGCATGAAAGTCAAGCTTCAAGAAACAACAAGTCATATATTTCTTATCACACAAATGTATTATTGTTAGTTATTATCTATTATAAATTAATTACATGATTGAATAAAAAATAATTGATGCCATTTTAAACAATATAAGATATGATTCCTTGTTCTGGTGGAGGCTGATGTGGACAGTATAGAGTCAGACAGCTGGTCTGGGTCGGACACTTACTCCGCATGGGAGACGACCGCATGTCAGTCTTTGCAAGGGATGTAACCAGTGACATTGCTTGAAAAGAAAAATAATAAGTTCCTTCCCCTGAGAATTTTACGATTTTTTTTTCTAGAATATTTCGCATTTCACAGGTAAAAGGTGGTGCGTTATCTAAGTGAGAGATACCACAGGACATAAGATCAAAATCTAAAGTAGCAATTATACATAAAACACTTAATAATAACTTACAAATTTAATAACAAAGCCTAATAAAAGGACACACAGATGGAGTAATTCTATCATTTTATATGCTGACGAAAGTGTATACATTTTCATCTTCCCTAGTGCCATTACTGCATGGAACGGGTTGCCTGAATCAGCGGGAGAAAACCAATGACTTTAAGTCTCTAAACAACAAGCATAACTAGATTAACATTTTATGTTTAGTGTATGTTTTAAAATAACGTCTATAATTTATAAGATAAGATAAATGTTTTTGTCACTAACTTATAGTTTATTTTCAAATATTAAACTAATAAGCTTAAAAATGTACATAAAAAAGCACCCTTGAAATGTTAAGTGAAGACGTTGGCCCAGAATACGTAAAATAGAAGTCCTTTAATTTTATTTTAACCCAAGTGCACATAGTCTCCAGATATACGTATAGATCATAAAATATGTTTTAGTATACCGATATGTAATGTTATGATTTTGCCTAAATGCGTCTAAAATATGACATATTATCTATAACATTGTTGCAACGTTAGTATACTGTTGATTAAGATTTAATTTCTATACGTTAATAGACACTATGCCAGATATATTTATCTATATAGTTTGAATTTAATATATTGACAATAAGCAAAATAAATTTATAATATTCAGTAACTATTACATGTTGGTGACTATTTATTTATTTTTGTTTTATTAATGTGTAAAACAAAACAAAACAAAAATCTTTAGCAAAAATGTTTTTGGTTAACTTATCTCCCTTAGCTTAAACTAAACCTAAACTAGAAGTAGGACTTTGTAGTTCCTTTATCAGTGAAAACACTTGATCCAATGTTTATGATACTTATGACCAATGACGTAACCTTTGACACCTTGATACAATTTACTAATATTTTTACTCAGAGCTCATGTTCAGGGAATCACAAAAGAGTCAACGCAATAGGAACATCTGACTAGAACAGGGGTCTCAAACACGTGGCCCGGGCCACTTGTGGCCCGCGAAACTATTTTGTGTGGCCGCGACCACGTCCGAGAGTTTATAAAAAAATAGATAAAATTTACAATGACCACATATAAGCCGTGAAATGATTTACAACTGCACAAATCAGTAAATGTGGTGTCACTGTCGCCCACCGACCGCTTAGGCTTTCAGCTGGGTAAACGGTGGCCTGATTCTTACCGCTGGCCGATAGCGGCTAGAATCTGGCCACCATTATATCACTGCTCCGACCGTTTGGCCGCGTGGCTAATCAGTTGACGTGAAAAATGTTCCAGTGGAAGTCCAGGTGGAACTACTGGACCTGCAGTGTGACACTGTTCTGAAGCAAAAATACGCTGATGTTGGCGTTCTAGATTTCTATCAGTTTCATCACAGAGAAAAGTTTCCAAACTTATTTTGCGCAGCTGCTAGAATTCCTGCGATGTTTGGGGGTACGTACGTTTGGGAACAGTTTTTCTCCAGAATGAAGATCAACAAAACAGCATTACGATCAAGATTGACTGATGAGCATCTGAGAGCAAACTTGCGGCTTGCCACTACACGCGACTTCAGGCCTAACGTCGATGGTCTGGTCTCTGCCAAACGCTATCAGCTGAGTGGACAGAAACATGAGTGACGAGCCATCTGCAGTAGGCCTAGTAGTAATATTTTTTTTTTGGGGGGGGGGAACTACAGTTTCTGCATTTTTTTTATTAGTGACAGAGGCAACGTCAACTTATTTGAGTAAACTAAACTGCCTGTGCATGTATAAACTACAATAAATGTAATTAATAATTATATACAAACTTTATTTTAGCATTTAACTGCAGTGACAGTAGTGTTTGTAAAATTTAATGAAAAAACATTCTCTTTTCGTGGTGTGGCCCGCTGACTGATTGTTACTTTCCACTGTGGCCCACATTCTGATACGAGTTTGAGACCCCTGGACTAGAAGATGGTTCGACCATAGCAAAAATCAATATCGGAACTTCAAATATTAAAGATGAAGGCAAGGAAAGATAACTTAAAACTGAACAATTTGATCGTGTTTATTAATTTAAAACAATAAAATTAAATTATAAAGATAGACAGCTTATATACAAAATAAACATTTAAATTTTATTTTTCATAATTCTGTATCTATTTTGATTTTACTCTAGATGCATATTAATAAAAGGAAGATTACAAAGTGCGGGCGTGTGCAAAAAGATATATAACTGATACTTGATAATTTAAAAAAATACAATATGATTACTAGTTCCCTGCTCCCAGCGGTAGACCGGCTGTCTAATTCGGAATATAAGCCTTATGTTGCTTTTCAATCGCAAAGTGTGTAGGCCCTGCAAGAGGAATCCTACTAGCAGCACTGGTTACGAATATAGACTATTACATTATTTCGGAAAATGTGCTAGATTAAATTCGTATGTAGAAACCATTACACTGTGAGAGTCTGTACAGGATTTTAAAAAAATTCGTCGCTAGGTGGGCCCCTTTTTTTCTAAGAGAATACTTTAAAACCCTTAATTAACACAATTTAATACGTGCCATTGTAGCAAACTGGCGCATTTGGATTCGGTCCACCGAGCATTTGCCCGAATGCCCATATACCAAGACCGCCCCTGCCTGCATCCCATAAAAGGAACACTGGGCTTTATTAGTGAATAAAAATACTTAATTCAACAATTAATGAAATGATCGTTGAAAAAAAATTTAGCGGGCCCGGAAAGGGGAATAGACGCTATTAGTTTTGTGTGGTCTGTCTGTTAGGTACAATAAATTATTGTTTTAAATTTTAATTTGATCCGAAAATGGGCGGGGGAGAAATAATGTGACCAATTATATATATAAGTGTCTAAACCCTACATATTGAGCCATTTCTGTGAATACTGAAGGATTAATTTCCCTTTTCGGTATCTAAAAAAATTACCAATACTTATTTTTACTAATAGGTTACTTTTTTTTTAAAAATCGATTCATGTCTTGTTCTAGCCAATTAATATTTATGCAAGGTTTCAACTTTCAAAGTTTCAACCAAGAAAAGGTGTGTGGTAGAGTAACGTGTGCAATATTTGGCACAGACAGACAGACAAAGTGAGTTGATTTAAGATTTGTAATAAAAAGATGTACAAATAAATGATTAAATTTTTTTTACAATGACTTAAGTTAGGGTTAATATAAAAATTACTATTTGAAACTAAAAAATATATTAAACCTTGATAGAAATTAAGAAAGCAATGTCTAATAACGGCATAGAATTACATTTATTTAATGGTTGAAAGAATCTCTATCTTTGCTTTGGATCCAAATGTTGAAACAAAAGTTGCTGTTTGATTGGTTGAGGTATTCGTAGCGAGTTGACTTGACTTTCCCGCTCTGGAGTGGCGCCAAGCAAGTTCGAAACCTTGACGAAGCTAAGCGTATACAGCGACAGTAGATTGTTAAAGATATTACTTTTTTCAGTTCTCAGTTTGAACTCTTGGAATTCGTCTGTTTGTATCAGCTTAGTGACGTCATAATTCGTCAAGAATCTTGCTTCAATTAAATAGGCAGCGATTTTGTGGCGTCTTTCTTGCAAGGCCAGCGACAGTGGCGAAACGTCATTGTCATCATTTCTGTAGCCCTTATGGAAAATAAGTTGACCAGGGTAATCAGATCTGACCAAGAAAGGGTAGACACCTCGACCAAGGGCTAGTTGAATCACATCAGCATCGTTTCTATTTATAAAAAAGAAAACCGCCTGTTGACAGTGTAAAATAGAATTGAATCTTGCATTGCTGGTTAGTAGTATTTTCACAATATTTAAGTTTTCTGATAGTGACAGAGAAAGAGCTGTTTGACCAAACTTGTTAACAAAGTTAACATCAGCTCCATGCTCTACAAACAACTGCACAACATCAACCATCCCGATGTTACATGCTAACATCAATGCTGTGTTCCCGTCTTCATTCTCCCAGTTAATATCAATACTTGATGTCAACAAGTGCTGGATAATTTGAGTGTCTCTGGCCTCATGGGAATAGTAAAAAACACGTGGAAGCCTTAGCATTTCTGTTAAGTACGAGTGGCCACCTTTTAAAACAGTCTTTGTGTCAGCATTCCATTTGATTAACAATGCGATTATTTCAGGATTACGAGTATAAATAGCTTTGAACATCGGTGTCTCGTCTGAGCTATCTCGAAGGTTAATGACAGCCCCGGCGTCTAGTAATGATTCGACCACATCTGCCATTCTGTTCTCTATAGCACTGAAAATCGCTGTTTGGCCCTTTGCGTTTTTAACATTAACGTCTGCACCTGATCTCAGCAGCAAATCACAGATATCTTTGTTGGCATAGAAAAGTGCTGTGTTGCCATTCGAGTCTGTTACATTAGGTTCAGCATTGTTACGAAGTAGCATCTCTGTAAATTGAAGATGATTATAAGAGGCAGCGATATGAAGCAGACATACAGATTTTGGGATGGGACTTTTGGGATTGTAATGAGATCGTAAAAACCTTTGATTTATATCTGGTTTCTCATCTAAAAGAATCGAAAATATTTCTTCACTGTCAAATTGGATAGACCAGTCTAAGTAACGAAGATCTTTCATGTCTTTATTGAATGTTCTTATTATATGCAGAAACAATGTCAAATTATCGTACTGTATTGCAAGTCTAAAGGCTTCAGGTTTTCCGTTTCTAGCCTTTCTTTCAATAAGAAGTTTGGCACAATCAAGATGATCGTGACTCATCGCCAGGTCAAGTGCTGTACCCTCAGCTCCCTTGATTTCAATATCAGCGTTTTTTGTTAGCAGTAGCTCTACAATTTCAAAGAACCCTTCTTTTGCAGCGATCATCAATGGAGTCCATTTGCTAGTCAATGGTGTAAATTTGCTGGCAATATCTGGATCATTAACTTGAGCCCCCGCGATACACAGCCACCTCACTATATCAACGTCTCCGAGCTGCACAGCTTTGACCAAGGGAAATTTCTTGGCACCTCGCTGATTCTTCTTTTTGGGTGTAGAGCTTTTTCTACAGTTATACTCTTCCAAAATAAGAAGATTAATTATTCGTTTGTCTTCAGGAGATAAGCCTTTCTTCTCAGATAGAATCAAATCAATGAAAACTTCAAGGGCTGTTTCTCCTTTGGAGCTTCTCTGGTCTATGCAGCCGTCTTCGTATGATAAAACTGTTTGAATCAAGTTCAGATCTCTATATTTAACAGCAGCTATCAAAGTTGGTTGTTTCAAAATTTTGCAGTCGGTAAAAACGTTTAAAAATAAATGAATGCCCTTTTTGTTTGCTTTTTCCATAACGGTTTCACCGCCCTTTGAATCTGTCACATCAGCACCGTTTAAAATTAAAATGTGTATGACCTCCAGATCACCAACATCAACAGCCTTCATCAAAGGCGTGTAACCTTCATTGTTTTTGGCGTTAACCTTTGAACCTAACACGAGCAGTCGTGCCATATCTGCTGAGCCATATTTTGTGACGGACAGCATAAGAGCAGTGTCTCCAACATTGTTGACTTTATTCACATCAGCTTTGTTAGTAATCAGTATTCTAGACATGTCATAGTAACCCCGCTGGACGCATACCATTAAAGGTGTGTTTCCGTACTGATCAGAACAGTTCACGTTCGCCCCAGATTTTAGAAGTAAAATCAGTACCAATTTTTGACCACTTTCTGACGCCTTTATCAAACAAGTATTCAATGCGTCCTGTGAAATTGACTCTCTATGCTTTTCCAATATATTTTTTACATCGCTATATATGCCAGTGTCCACTGTATTGATTAACGTCTCATCCTGTGCACCATGAGAAGGACAAATTGATAGTTGCTCTGTTTTAAAATCTTTTTCTAACTCATCCAACAATGCTAACATTTGTTGCTTTTTTTGCTTTTTCCAGCAGCTTTTTTTTCGCCTGTTTTTTTATTTTTTTAACAGCATTTTTATCTTTAAGTGAAGGGGGCGGAGCACTCATTTTTTTTTTACCTTTCTGTATCTTTGAAGATTTTACATAACCAAAGACATCAATAGCCTCTGAGATTGTGTATCTAGAATCAAGTTAGGATAAAAATATAAGTTCAACTTTTGAAAGATAGTTTCTATACCAGTGGCGTTCCTAGGGGGTGAGGTTTGCGAGCCGAATTAGTTGACACCCATTAGAGAGTTGACAAGTATGTGAAAACAGACTTTAACAAAAGTGACAGTAGCTAGAGTCTCTAATATACTTATGTACATTTGATAGGGACATATGTAGATCTATGTATATTATATATTAGCTACAAATTATTTCGATTGAAATGCCATCAAAATGCCAGAAACATTACACCTTTAAAGGAGAAAAATACTTCGTTCTTGGATGATTTTTTAGCAAATAAATTGTATTGTTTTTGTCGTCGATTTTTTACTGAGATAAAATCTAAATTTGTGAATGGATTTGATAAGTAAGTCCAGAATTGGAGATATGAGAATCACGTAATGGAGTGTCATTAAATATAATCAACATTTCAGTAGATAGCACATCAAGCTACTGCTAGACCACGAAAGCACGATTAGATGACAGTTATTGAAACTCTTCGTCAATGCTCGGAAAATACAGATATTAGAGAAGCAACTCAAAACCAATGCCAGTTGTGACTTTATATTTCTATATTTTAAAGGAAGAGGTGCTGATACACGAAAAATATTTCAAACTAATGGAAAACATTTTAAATATTGACATAGTGGTGGTCAAGCTAGAAGGGATTAAACTTTTCCCCTAGTAAAACCGTGAACGTTAGCTAAAAATGATATTGAGAAAGTTCTCCAATCCAACCAGCATGGTGTTTTAATGGGATAAAGTCTCATATCAAACCAGCATGGTATTTTAATGGGATAAAGTCTCAAATCAAACCAGCATGGTATTTTAATGAAATAAATTCTCAAATCAAACCAGCATGGTATTTTAATGGAATTAAGTCTCAAATGAAACCAGCATGGTATTTTAATGGAATAAATTCTCAAATCAAACCAGCATGGTATTTTAATGTAATTAAGTCTCAAATCAAAACAGCATGGTATTTTAATGGGATAAAGTCTCAAATCAAACCAGCATGGTATTTTAATGGGATAAAGTTTCCAATCAAACCAGCATGGTATTTTAATGGGATAAAGTCTCAAATCAAACCAGCATGGTATTTTAATGGGATAAAGTTTCCAATCAAACCAGCATGGTATTTTAATAGGATAAAGTCTCAAATCAAACCAGCATGGTATTTTAATGGAATAAAGTCTCAAATCAAACCAGCATGGTATTTTAATGGAATAAAGTCTCAAATCAAACCAGCATGGTATTTTAATGGAATTAAGTCTCAAATGAAACCAGCATGGTATTTTAATGGAATAAATTCTCAAATCAAACCAGCATGGTATTTTAATGGAATAAATTCTCAAATCAAACCAGCATGCTATTTTAATGGAATAAATTCTCAAATCAAACCAGCATGGTATTTCAATGAAAAAAAAAAAAGGAAGTAGAAACGAGAAGACGGTAATGACAAGAAACATGATAGCGACACATGAGAAAGCTAATATGTTGGAAGCAAAAATTTCACCAAAATGTCTTGTTTCAGCAACGAAGGAATTATTGATGTCTGTTTCAAAATATGATAATGTACCGCAATACAGCATTGCAAGAACAAGGCTAAGAAGGCATCTTAACTCTTTCTCTCCTAACTGACGATACCAGCGTTGATTCCACTAGAATGTGGTAAATAATTACGGAGAGAAAGAGTTAAGGCATCAAAAGTACTTTTAAAGAAACTAAAAACAGTGCAGTATTTGAAACTTTACTATTCATATGTCACTAGGACTTTAAAGAATCTCTACCAACCCTTTTTACTTAGTCTCAGGGGCGTAGCTAGGGATTTGCCATCATTTGGGGGCCCGAGGGTTTAAACTCTTTTGGGGCCCCTGCATTTTGATATTCGACATCATGACATGAGATAATGACGTAATATTTAATGTAAAAATAGAATTCATTTGGCTCCCCTCAAGTGGGGGATTTTCAAATTCTACCCCATTTCCCCACCATTGCTACGCCACTGCTAAAGTCTACAACAGTTTCTTATCATCTGCATGTCAGTGGAGTCATCTGAAAAAACTAAAAAAAAAAAGAAGTCAATTAAAAAGTATTTGAAATTAACAATGCCACAGATACGACTCTAATGTACTAGGTCATGCCTACAACGGTTTAGAGTACTGAACAGTTTACTTTTTCCATTTCTAGAAGTGTGTTTCTTATAGGCTTATAAAGGTTTGCATATATCTATTTATTTTTAATTCTTGGATTTATTATACGAAAGTTGGCATGTTTCATTCGTGGGTACAAACGAGCCATTTAAAAGTCTTTGAAAGTCTAAAAAGACGTGTTCAGTTGCTGTGAGATTTGTCTCCAATTTCAAAAATCTTAAATCTTAATTTATGTAATAACCTTTGAAAAAATGACTTAGTCAACGAAAAAGTTAAAAGATAGATTCAATTCTTATTTTATAGTTATGCACCAATCAATTAATAAGGCTAATTAGCTCATTGTACTATGGATCAAAAAAAAAAATCAGCGATCGTTTTTAGTTGGGATTTTTTTTTTTGGGGGGGGGGGGGTGAGGAAAGAAGGAGAATGGTGAAAGTGGACAGCGGTAACACCATGAACCAACAGCACCGGATAACACCGACCCTAGTAACGCCACTGATAAATACATTTAATCAATTGCATTATTTGGTAGCTTAGAGGTTACAGAAATAGTTGCTAGCTAATAAAAACTGACATAGAAAACAAGTAATATTTCTTTTTTTTAAACTTCTTTATCATTGCAATCAATCTAGGCCTTGGACCAGATAAAGTCTAGATAACGTTTCTTAGAACACTCTTTTGTTCCCCTGGCAATCAAATCATTAAATAAGAACAATCTGGTATAAACTTTGTCACATGTAAATTATGAGTGAGTCTGGTGTGAATGTACACTTTGGTTTCTTATAGTTATAATGTTTTTTTGTTTGGTGTAATGCACAAATTGTAAGACAAATTTCCTTACGGATAATAAAGATTATTATTATTATTATTATTATTAGAAGAAGAATATTTTATTTTGTTGCAACAAGCGAAATGCTTTCAGTTTGCATCAGATGCTAAACTTTTCTTTAAATGAAAACGCATTACAGTATTTACTGAGCACTATAGGCGATAGATATTTATAAACATTAGTTAGACCTATTGTTAATAAAGCTGCCTACTGTAGAATGCATGCAGGTTATGGAAATTAATGTTAAATAGCATTTTGTAATATACTAAGTGGTTTATATGCTATCAATTTTTGTTTTGGACGCTGCCTGTTGTCAGTGGTGAGGCAGAGTCTTTCTTGCGCTAGGGTCTGTGTTGAGTTTCTGTCATAGATGAAGTAGTGTCTGTGCTGCGGTAGTGTCTGTGATAAGGTAGTGTCTGTTATGAGTACTATCTGTAATGAGTTAGTGTCTGTAATGAGGTATTATCTGTGATAATGTAGTATAGGCGAATGTAGTGTCTGTGATGAGATAATATCTGTGATGAGGTAGTGTCTGTGATGAGGTAGTGTCTGTGATGAGGTAGTGTCTGTGATGAGGTAGTGTCTGTGATGAGGTAGTGTCTGTGATAAGGTAGTGTCTGTTATGAGTACTATCTGTAATGAGTAAGTGTCTGTAATGAGGTATTATGTGTGATAATGTAGTATCTGCGAATGTAGTGTCTGTGATGAGATAATTTCTGTGATGAGGTAGTGTCTGTGTTGAGGTAGTGTCTGTGTTGAGGTAGTGTCTGTGATGAGGTAGTGTCTGTGATGAGGTAGTGTCTGTGATGAGATAATTTCTGTGATGAGGTAGTGTCTGTGATGAGGTTGTGTCTGTGTTGAGGTAGTGTCTGTGATGAGGTAGTGTCTGTGATGAGGTAGTGTCTGTGTTGAGGTAGTGTCTGTGATGAGGTAGTGTCTGTGATGAGGTAGTATCTGTGATGAGGTAGTGTCTGTGATGAGGTTGTGTCTGTGTTGAGGTAGTGTCTGTGATGAGGTAGTGTCTGTGATGAGGTAGTGTCTGTGTTGAGGTAGTGTCTGTGATGAGGTAGTGTCTGTGATGAGGTAGTATCTGTGATGAGGTAGTGTCTGTGATGAGGTAGTGTCTGCGATGAGGTAGTGTCTGTGATGAGCTAATATCCTTTATGAGGAAATGTCTGACGTAATGTTTGAATAATATTCAATTTTAAATAATATATGACTGATCTTTAGTGTAGGTCTTTTCATTACTCTGATATTCTGACATTCTTTGAAAATACGTTATCACCTCACAAACTATACAGTAGACCGTATAATATGACAGGGCTAACAAACTATACAGTAGACCGTATAATATGACAGGGCTAACAAACTATACAGTAGACCGTATAATATGACAGGGCTAACAAACTATACAGTAGACCGTATAATATGACAGGGCTAACAAACTATACAGTAGACCGTATAATATGACAGGGCTAACAAACTATACAGTAGACCGTATACTATGACAGGGCTAACAAAGTAAATCTCTGTTTACGCTGTCGTATAGATAAATTTCTTATGTTCAACTATTGCTTTTAAAAATTTTACTTATTTCTGGCAAAAATTATAAATTATACTTACAAGTTTAGTTTCTCGTAGTGTACAGAGCTAAAGTAAGGCCACTCAACACAGGCACATTAAGTACACGTCATAATCTATATATAGTCTCTTATCATATCACAGCATAAAAACTACACGCCGTGTTTTCCCACAAGATCTGTGTATATTTTTTAATTGCAAATGATAACAAAATAGTTGAAGCAATAAAGTTTAGTTCCTATGCCGCGTATGCGCTAAAGAATATAAGTGTAATGTAAGTCAGTATTGCGATTTTAAACAATCATTTGACATAATTTATTTTTTATAAAAGAATGTCCGGAACAAGTTTATAGTTATTGAAATACAAGTTATTATAGAGATTTTCATTTAGCATTTATTTACATTAAAAAAAAAACGGAACAACATATGATTGGTCCTGTGTTTTCGCAACGTTTAAGCTTGGAAATTAAATGTAATGTAAGTTAGAAGAGCAAACAAACATTCGTTGGCATTGATTTGTTTTATCATAAAAACATCCGGAACAATTTATTTACATAGTAAAACTATCGCAATGTTTCGGAAGAAACATTAAAGGTTAAATCAAATTTTCAAAATATTTTAGTTTTTTTTTAATCTAAACGTGACGGACAGACCGACCAACAGACAAAACGCACAAAAATAAGAGGCTTTTACCCTGATGGGGGCACTAAACAAAAAATAAATAAAGTTTGATAATTTAAAAATTTTGAGGGAACTAGCTTAGTACCATGTCTTACCGCGCCTTCACGCTACTGCACGAAAGTCGCTGCATAAAAAGTCCATTTAAAAAAATGTGCGTGATATTGACATACAAAGTGCATACTTAGCCTTTATAAACAAACACAAATGTTTTCTTTTAATTCTTGCAGACAGTTGACCAGAAAAAACACAGTTAACTAATATTTATACTTGTTATGAACATTTCTTGTACATTTTATAAGTATATTTGACTTAGTAATACTGAAAATACACAAAAGAATATCTTTCTTTGTTAACATATTGTATTATTATCTCTCTTACATTTATGTATTGTTTAAGAATTGGTATATTTTTATGAAAAAATTGCTTGCATAATTGATTTTATAAATTAAACGGTTTGCTTTTAGAACACGAAAAGTAGCCTACACTTTGGAAGCCGCATCGCATGGTGAAATAATATTTTTCATTTTTCTAGATTTTGAGATCTGAATGTGACAGACGGACATTTTGAACAAATTTATAGCGCCTTTTTCCTTACGGGGGCCGCTAAAAAAAAAAAGTGAAATGTAAAAAATACTTCTAAAAAATCCTCGGTTATATTGATTTAAATGTGCGTGGTTATTGTCACGGGTCGCCGGCTGTACTCGGGGTGCACTTTGGGTGGATAGCACCGTTCATTCACGTTTGTTTGTTCCCTCAGCTTCATAGATGTAACACTTGGCTTCACCAGTAAATAAAAAAATATAATTCAATAATTATTGAAGTAATCTTTCTGAAACTTTACTCAGCAAAAGTATTTGTGCAAAGCCTCAGCCGAATAGGATAATGAAGAGTTAAGAAAAATAAGTAATCCTCCTTTTATGACTATGGTTAGTAGAAATCTTATTTTCTTATCTTATATGATAACAGACGTTATTTCAAAAAAGAAGACGATTACGTCCTACGCGTCATGCATTAGGTCATGCATATTAACCAATAAAGTAAATTTCTATTTGAAACAAAAAAAAATTACCAGCACATTAAACCTTGATAGAATACAGTGTCTTTAAAAGACAAAGAGTTATATTTACTTAATTGTCGTAATAATATTCATCTTAGTATCCATGTGTTGAAACAAAAGTTGGCGTTTGATTGGTTGAGGTAGTGGCAGAGAATCGACTCTACTCTCCCGATCTGGAGTGGCGCCAAGCAAGTCCGAAACCTGGACGAAGCTAAGCGTATACAGCGACAGTAGATTGTGGAAGATACTATCACTACTCTTTTCAGTTCTAAGTTCGAAGTCTTGAAACTCTTTTGTCCTTATCAGCGCAGTGACGTCATATCCTGTCAGGAATCTAGTTTCAATTAAATATTCAGCAATGTCATGGCATCCTTCCTGCAGGGCCAGCGACAGTGGGGAGACGTCATCGTCGTCATATCTGTAGTCCTTATAGAAAATACGCTGACCAGGGTAATCAGACTTGACCAAGAAAGGATAGACACCTCGACCAAGGGCTAACTGAATCACATCAGCATCGTTTTTATTGATGAAAAATAATACGGCCTGTTGACAGTCTATAAGAGAAAGGAACCTGGCATTGCTGGTCAGCAGTATCTTCACAATGTCCATGTTTTCTCTGAGAGAAATGGAAAGAGCAGTTTGACCAAACTTGTTCACAAAGTTAACATCAGCCCCATGACGTAGCAGCAGTTGCACAGCATCGTCCAATCCGATGTCACATGCCAGAATCAAGGCTGTATTCCCGTCGTCATTCTCCCAGTTGATATCAATGTTTGTTGTCAACAAGTGCTGGATAATTTGAGTTTCTCTGGCCTCATGGGAATAGTAAAATACAGGGGGATGCTTTAATAGTTCTGTTAAGTACGAGTGTCCACCTTTTAAGACAGTCTTTGTGTCAGCATTCCATTTGATTAACAATGCGATTATTTCAGGATTACGAGTATAAATAGCTTTGAACATCGGTGTCTCTTCTGAGTCATCTTGCAGATTTATGAGAGCCCCCGCTTCTAGTAATGATTCGACCACATCCGCCATTCTGTTCTCTATAGCACTGAAAATTGCCGTTTGGCCCTTTCCGTTTTTAACATTGACGTCTGCGCCTAATCTCAGCAGCAAATCACAGATATCTTTGTTGGCATAGAAAAGTGCTGTGTTGCCATTCGAGTCTGTTACATTAGGGTCAGCATTGTTATGAAGTAGCATCTCTGTAAATTTAATATGATTACAAGAGGCAGTGATATGAAGCAGACATACAGATTTAGGGATGGGACTTTTGGGATTGTAGTGAGATCGACAAAACCTTTGATTTATATCTGGTTTCTTATCTAAAAGAATCCGAAATACGATTTCACTGTTAAATTGAATAGACCAGTCCAAATAGCGAAGATCTGTCATGTCTTTATTGAATGTACTTATTAAATGCAGAAACACTGTCAAATTATTGTATTGTATTGCAAGTCTAAAGGCTTCAGGGTTTCCGTTTCTAGCCTTTCGTTCAATAAGAAGTTTGGCACAATCAAGATGATCGTGACTCATCGCCAGGTCAAGTGCTGTACCCTCAGCTCCCTTGATTTCAATATCAGCGTTTTTTGTCAGTAGAAGTTCTACAATTTCAAAGAACCCTTCTTTTGCAGCGCTCATCAACGGAGTCCATTTGTTAGTTAATGGTGTGCTTTTGCTAGTGATATCTGGATCATTAACTTGAGCACCTGCGATACACAGCCATTTCACTATATCAACGTCTCCGAGCTGCACAGCTTTTACCAATGGAAATTTCTTGGCGTTTCGATGATTTTTCATTCTGGGTGTAGAGCTTTTCCTAGAGTTATACTCTTCCAAAATAAGAAGGTTAATAATTTGTTTGTCTTCAGGGGATAAGCCTTTCTTCTCAGATAGGATCAAATCGATGAAAACTTCAAGGGCTGTTTCTCCTGTGGAGCTTCTCTGGTCTATGCAGCCGTCCTCATATGATAGAACTGTTTGAATCAAGTTCAAATCTCTATATTTAACAGCGGCTATCAAAGTTGGTTGTTTCAAAATTTTGCAGTCGGTAAAAACGTTTAAAAATAAATGAATGCCCTTTTTGTTTGCTTTTTCCATAACGGTTTCACCGCCCTTTGAATCTGTCACATCAGCACCGTTTAAAATTAAAATGTGTATAACCTCCAGATCACCAACATCAACAGCCTTCATCAAAGGCGTGTAACCTTCATTGTTTTTAGCGTTAACCTTTGAACCTTTGAACACAAGCAGTCGTGCCATATCAGCTGAGCCATATTTAGTGACGGACAACAGGAGAGCAGTTTCTCCAACATTGTTGACTTTATTAACATCAGCTTTGTTAGTAATCAGTATTCTAGACATGTCATAGTAACCCCGCTGGGCGCATGCCATTAAAGGTTTGTTTCCATACTGATCAGAACAGTTCACGTTCGCCCCAGATTTTAGAAGTAAAGTCAGTACCAATTTTTGACCACTTTCTGACGCCTTTATCAAACAAGTATTCAATGCGTCCTGTGAAATCGACTCTCTATGCTTTTCCAATATATTTTTTACATCGCTATATATGCCAGTGTCCACTGTATTGATTAACGTCTCATCCTGTGCACCATGAGAAAGACATATGGATAGTTGCCCTGCTTTAAAATCTTTCTCTAACTCATATATTTGTTGCTGTTTTTCGTTTTCCAGCTGTTGTTTTTTCGCCTGTTTTTCCATTTTTTTTGGGTAGTTATTTAGCCGTTAAATAATGAAGGTTAAGGATTCTTTTTGTTTCGTTGACTATTTGTGTGTATCTTTGAAGATTTTACAAGACTAAATACACCAATAGCCTCCCTGAGATTTCTGTATCTAGAACAAGTTTGGATAGAAATATAAGTTCACTTTTTGAAAGATAGTTTCTATATCAATACCAGTGGCGTTCCTAGGGAGTGAGAGGGGGTGAGAACAGTTGACACTCACCAGAGGAGTGACAAGCAAGTGAAACAATGCCACTTTTGCAAAAACTAAAATTATTTAAAAAAAAAAGCTAGATTCCGAGTGCGTGTGTTGGTAATTTTAATAAGGGAATGTAGATATATACATTTTATTTACTTATTTATTTTTCGTACAATAATTTTGAATAATATGCTATCAAAATGCCAGAAAATCTACATCTTGAATAGGAAGTATATCCAGAATAGACAATCCAAAAATAAGGTACTGGAGTGTTATTAATTAGTATCAACATTCACTGGAGAGCACATTATGCTACTGATAGAACCATGAAAAAAAAGATTTGATGAAAGCTATTTGAACTCCTCGTCAACGATCTGAAAATAGATACTAGAGAGGCTGGTTAAAACCATTGAAAGGTGTATCTTTATATTTCTGTACTTTACCTGAAGAATTACTGCTACACAAAATTCCTTCTAAACTAAAGGTATGGACCTAGTGGTGGTCAAGCTAGAAGCGATTAAACTTTTTCTCTACTAAAACCGTGACACAGTGAGCTAAAACTGCTATTTAGAAAGTTCTTCTCAAATCAAACCAGCTTGGCATTTCGATTGAAAAAGAAACAAGAAGAAAATAACAAGAGAGCAATGTTAAGAAGTATGATAGCGCTCATCGAGGAAGCAAATATATTGGAAGCGAATTTCACCAAAAAGTCTTATTTCAGCAAAGAAAGATGGTCCTTTTCAAAATTAGAACTGTACATGATGATTTGACACTGAACAGCAATGTAGTACCAAAGACTAAGAAATCTTAACTCTTTCTCTCCGTAATTATTTACCACATGCTGATGGAATCAACGTTGGTATCGTCTGTTAGGAGAGAAAGAGTTAAAGCAGTAAAAGCTACTTTTTTAAAAAAGCTAAAAACAGGGCAGTACTTTAGTCTTTACTATTCTTATGTTACTGGGAATTTAAAGAATCTATACCAACTCTTTTCTGTAAGTCTTTTTTTGTTTTATTTTATTTGCGTGTCAGTGGAGTCCTGGGAAAAAAAAAATAAAAACTTTTTAACATTCACGTTGCGATAGATACGTCTTTTAAATCTGGCAATGCTGCCTATGCGACTAAAAATGGCAAAACATACTGACATTGATGAAGTTATTGACAAAATGTAAAAGTTTGCAGTCATGAACAGTAGACTTTTCCAGTATGTCTTGGAAGCTTATTAAAAAAGTAAAGTTCCCCTCTCAGACCTTGTGGTCTATAGGGCAGATGATGTAAAGATCATCTGTTTCTGTGGCCTCCGATTAACGAGGGTGCCATGTGGCCAGCACAACGACCAACGGCCTTTACTTTTCCCAGACTAATGTCCACTAGTTAGGGCTAATTAGACTCAGAGGCTCTTGAAAATCCCTAAATAAAAAAATCAGTCTTTACCTGGATTCGAACACTGAATCCCGTTTCGGAAGCCAAGCGCTTTAGTGCTCAGCCGCCGCGCCTACCAGCTTATAAATGTTGCATTTATGTATTTATATTTTTTTTTCATCCTGGAATTTTGTTTACAAAAGTGTTAATAGTTTCATTCGTGGTTAAAAAGCCAAAAGTAGAATGTAACACAGTTTCCTTGAAGAGTCTAATTAGATAAAGTGTTCAGTTGCTGTTTCAAATGTTAAGAATATTACATCTTACTCTATGAAGATATTATACTTACGATGTCATTGAAAAAGTATGAATTAATAAGACATATATTCAATTCCCATTTATAGTTATGCAACTATGAATAAAAAAGGGTATTTAGCTCATTGTACTATGGATCAACTAAAAAAAAAAGAAAAACAAATCAATGATCCTTTTTATTTTGGGAGTTTTGTTTTATAGGGAGAGGGGGAATAGTGACCGAGGGAGAGGTGACACCATTGGCTAACCGGACCGGCTGACACTGAACCTAGTAACGCCACTGATTAATACATGTAATTATTTGTATAATGTAGCTTAGAGTTTACTTAAATTTTACCTTATAGACTGACCTAGAAAACAAGTAAACTTTTTAAACTTCGTTTATCATCGCAATCAATCTAGGCCTTACACGAAATAACGTCAAGATAATGTTTCTAAGATAGATATTTTATTTGTTGCATTAGTTAGGCCTATTGATAATAAACCTGCTTACTGTAGAAATAGCAATTATATTAGTTTAAATTATCAAGTGGTTTATATGCTATAGAGAAATAATTTTGATAGTAAAATTTAATGTGATTTTTTTCAATAGCGTTAAATAATTTTAGTATCAGACGCTGTCTGTTTGTCTGTGTTTAGGTACGTTCTGTGTTGAAGTAGTGTCTGTGTTGAGGTAGTCTCTGTGTTGAGGTAATGTTTGAATTATGATACAATAAAAAAAAATATGAGTGATCTTTATTGTAGGTCTTTTCATAACTCAGATACTCTGTCAAACTTCTAAAAAATAAATTATTAAGCTAAATAACTAAACCGCAGATTGTATGATGACAGGCTTAAAAAAGTATATTTTTTTTCTCCCTTTCATGCAAATAAAGTGGTTAGGTTCAGCTATAAAATTATGGTTGTTTCTGGACGATAATTGGAATTATACTTACGTAGTTAAGTGTACAGAGCTAAACTGAAAGTTCAATTCACATACAAACACACACACACACTCACACACATACATGATGTACACTTCATAATCTTTTTAAAGTATCTTACCATATCACAGCATTGAACTACTGGTTCGCAACACGCAGTGTTTTCCAACTAGAACTAGGTACTTTTTTTTTTTATCACAAGTTATAACAAAATAGTTAAAGCAGTCAAGCTCAGTTCCTATGCACTAAATGCAGTCACAGATAGCCGGGAAAGAAATGTCACTCTTGATATCATTTTTGAAAAATAACTTTCAACTCCCCATTGATCTGAGGCAGACAACATATTGCACTACATTCAAGAAGAACATTAAGACCTCTCTGTTTAAAACTTGTTTAGACTAGTTTGTCATTTTAGCTCTCGTGTTTATGTCTGTAATTTTATCACAGCGCCCTGAGCCTACATTTTGTTTGTTAACAGCACTTTATAAATAGAACCATTCTTATTAAAATATTTTCCAATCTTTTCTTTATCTACTTGAGTTTTGTTTTTAACTCTCTTTCTCCATAATTATTTACCACATTCTAGTGGAATCAATGTTTGCATCGTCAGTTAGGTGAGAAAGAGTTAAGTTTCTGTTTATTTCGTTTCTCCAAATCAACTACTCCACTTTCCCCCCCTTTGTATTTATTGTGTAAAGTAAAAATCATAAGCCAGAACTTTTATGCTGATATGAAACATAAGAGACGGTCTCTGGGTTACAAATGTATGGTCCGTATCCCAAACATTGTGTACAAATGCGGATATATAACCAATAAGCGCAGACACGGACAGGAAAGAAGACATGTAAATTAACGAGGGAAAGGGAAAGAACTCCTCCCTTACAACCGCATTAATAATGTACTGATCATTCCCCATAATCGACATCAAGCGAAATAAGTATTTACAAATATTAATTGGATAATTGGTATTTTAAAAAATTCATTCATGTTTCGTTAAATAACATAAATAAATGTTTAAAACATCAACCTAATCGTAGAATGCGTGTGGTAGAACTAGCATTAATAATTATTTAAAGGGACTAAAACCTATTAAGTTTTCAGATATTTTTCAAAACTAAATCAACAACAAGATCCCATAAGAAAGTAAAGTAGCAATAACACATAAAACACTTCACCATTAGTTACAAATACAATTTAACAAAAATTACTAAGAGAATTTGTGTTTTCACACAAACTCAGAGGCGGGCCACCGTCGGATCCCTATCGGATCCGCCTATTAGGAATAAAACACTTAACCATTAGTTTACAAATACAATGAAAATACCTAATGAAATTCTCAGGCACCTTCCTGAATCAGACACGAAAAATTATTACTTAGTAGCACGACTATATAAGCATATAGGACGTAATATTTATTTTTTGAACAAACGTCTGTAATTTATAAGATAAGATAAGGCGAAGTCACGATAAAATAAATTAAGGTTTAACAGTAAAGAAAATTTAAACTTTTCAGACTGTTCAGTTTTCTTTTAGCAGACTTGGACTCTATATAGGTTTTATTTAGGTAATATTTCTGTCTTGTACTAAGCTCTTTACGAATGCAGAAGTACAATATTTTGTTTCAACCTGTCAGTGAATGGTATGTTAACTGAGTGCTACATGTTGAACATTAAACACTAAATTTATTTTTTTACTTACTTTATTGATGTCTGTCCTTTTCTTTCTGTACCATCGAGATGTCTCCGGGTCATGCAGCAGACGATATGTAGCTTTCAGGTTTTTTTTTTTGTCGTGTTTTATTATGGCAGCAGAACTGTAAAAATTATTTCCCCTTTTTTTTTCTCTGAATATTAATGTTTGACTAATGTTTTTTCTTAAGTCCTTAAAACTGTTGGCTTTTTGTGTGGTCAAAATGTCGTCTATTGGCATGTGAAGAAGCAAATACATTTGAAGATATATGGATCGATGAAAACGACACCTGGAGGACACTGTGTGTCACAGTCCTGTGGTGTGGCTGACCTCTGGTATGCAGCAGTCATAAAGCCTCAAAATAGAAGAAAAAAATGTTTGAGGCCAAAAGACATTGAACACAATTTTAAATCTTCATAAGCTACTTTTGGTGACTTGTAAGACAAGAATTGCTTGAGAAACTCCTTAAGACGTAACCATAATTTGGCCACGCAATCCTCTTTATGACGTCATCACTTTTCTGTACCATCTCTAATGAGTATGTCCACGTCTTTCCTAAATCTTTTCATTGTTCTGTCAACATGATTTGTTGAGACTCAGGTCAGTTATCGATATTTCAAAGTCACTATGACGTTAAGTAGCTTGTCTAAGGGCTTCTTGTTATTTTTGGACGATGTCTCAATTGTAGTTACATGAGATCTGGCTAACCTTGTCTAAGTATTCGACCTTGTTTCTTATCCTGGATTTGACCAAGACCCATCCTTATATACCGAATCGTCTCGATTCGACGTACGTCTTTCGAAAAGTTCACTCTAGATGGAATCAATGATAAAATGTCAACAACCCAATGACCGAAAAGATTCACAACAAGATTGATATAAATCTACAAAGCACCCTCAAGTTCCTAGCAACCTACTGATCCTATATGCACCTCCTCACCTTTCCAAACCCCTTTCCCCAATATTGAATTTTTATTGAAATGTAACTTACGACACATTAATTAAATTGGGTCTATTCCTCAAGTAACTGTAGCAAAAATACTTTTTACATGTTTTTCTATTTAGACTATTTGCATATTGACTTAAATGTAAAATGTGGAATCGATTACTTCTGTTTTTCGTTTCGCGTTTTAAGATTTATTTTAGTATCATACAGGTTATATACTTTATACTAACTTCAAGTATTCTTTTATTGGACGTCCTAATTTCGTTGAACTAACTTTCGATACTTTGGAAACAAGAAGTGCCAATTATACATGTAATCAATTGAGAATCCAATGGAGATTTTTAACAGGTGAAGAGGTGCTTGCATACTTGAACTCTAAAATTACAGGTTGCTCTTGCGTGGCTTCAAACGTGCTCGGTCACGACATATTGCGAATGCTCGGATGCTTAAAATTGACATGACATTCAAATAATATTGAGCTTTTTATAACTTCTATCATAAGTGGCATAGCAGAATGTATACATTCTTCAAGGGGACTTGTAACATAAAATAATATTCTAAATCAATACGTATTATTGCTTTGTGATATTTGCTACAGTTAAATTTCTAGCAATATCATAAGGTCATATAATTATAACAAAGTTAAAAAGGCAGTATTTTGTGTAGCAACTATTTAATTATCTAATAGACAGAATCGTACTGAGGACGTACAATAAATGCGATACAACTTTTACTTGTTTTAACGTTAACGAAACAAACGTATGGAAAACGAAAGTAAAGCTGGCAGCCTAAAATTGTAAATTTGATGAAAGCATACTTTAACGGAACAATATTAACATCGTCTAGTAAAATTATGTCTTCGGCGTTTTCAAATGAAACAAATATAACAGTAGGTCGACATTACTTGACAATATGTCACTTTAGTACGTCACCTCAGCTTCATATAATAACTTTACAAGTAATGAAATGTTATGTTAACCCTTTCCTCTCTGTCATCGGCTTCTGTGCTAACATGATGAGTGTCGCGATATTGAGGCGGAGCGGGCTGAGGAAGCCTTCCAACATCCTACTCTTCGGCCTGGTCATAGCGGACAGCATGCTTCAGTTGATGACCATGAATTTCTCAGAGATTCTGGAGTACTTTGGCCCCGACATGGAGTATCCCGATCTGTGCGGGTGGCAGTACAGTGAGGGGGTGAACTACTTTCTACTGGTCTGCCTCATTCTTTACTTCTTTCTGAGCTCATGGGGCCAGTATGTCAGCACGACCATCGCCATGGTCATCACTCTGGAGAGATTTCTCGCCGTCTACATGCCAATGACATTTAAAAAGGTAGTGACCACTAAAACCGCTATAGCCAGTGTTGTTCTCTCCTTCCTCATCTGGCTGCCCTGGTCAGCTTATTACTTGACCGCAATGGACGTGTATGTCCAGCACTCAAAGGTCATGTTCTTTGCTTCGGGTGGAGTCAACGTCGGGAACCTGGACGCTTACAACATCTTCTATTTTTTCGTCTCGGATATCTTCTCCTCCTGGGTGCCGATCTCCATCGTCAGCATCGGCTGCACCCTCATCGCCTTCAAAATCAAACTGACCCTCCGAGATCGGAGGAAGATGACCTCGAATCAAGACAATGTCAAATGGTCAATGAGGACGACGACGACTTTGTTGACCACATGTCTTGTGTTCGCTCTGACTCGCATCATCTACTCTTGTATCAATTATTTCGTAGCTGACCTACCCTCGGCTACTCTCTATCTCATGATGGAGTTTATGAACACATCTCTTCTAATAGATGCCTCCAGCAACTTCTTTGTGTACATTGCGACTAACAAAAAACTTTTCAATACATTCATAGAGATTCTGTACAGGAAATCTCCAAGAAACCGTTTTCCGTAGAAGTTTTTTTGTGTCTCTTATATTTTTAAAAATAAAATTTAATTGAAAACAAGCAAAATATGCAAACGACATTATATTTAATATTCATATATATATATATATATATATATATATATATATATATATATATATATATATATATATATATATATATATATATATATATATATATATATATAAAAATGTATATATACTAGCCGGACATTACCCGCGGCCTCTTGGCCTTAGTTTGCGTATTACTAATCTAGTGAATTAGATATATATATATGTGTCAAACTAATATAATTTTCCTTTCAAGTTTTCTCTTTCGCCAAATAAAAGTAGTTTTGCGAAAATGGGTTTACCCGTTAAGCCGATACATCCATAGCTTTTAAAAACGAAAGTAGCTCGAGATGAATGAAATATAAATTAAAACGGGGGATTGTAAAGTACGCCAGGACGTCTAAATTCGCAGATATAAGGAACAAATTTATGTAAAAATGCTTTTGAAACACAAATTTGAAGGTTAATTGTCAAATCAATAGAGTATATTTTGAATTGTCATAGGTCAAATTAAAAAACTATATGTGCAAAGTGTAGTTCTTAAAATTAGATCTAGATCTTTTCGATCTTCTCTCATGTAAACATGGCTTAGATCCATACAATAGTAATACTTTCAAAGAGTTGGGAAATTTTTTTTGTTGAGTGTCTTAAGTTTATTTTAGGGCTACTATACATACGTAACGGCTCTAGTTTGTACCCAAGGAACATTTATGCCAAGTTTTATCAAGATTGGTCAAGATTTTGATTTCTATGAGTAACATACATACATACGCCTTACTTTCTGCTTTATATTATAGATATAGTAAAAAATATAGTAAATCATCTTGGTTATCTCTCTCTCTCTCTCTTTACATAGGCTATATATAATTATTTAGATTTCTGAATAATTCCGAAGTGGAGAAATCCTGAGATGTCCTCAATCTCACCAGATATCATAGGGACAAGAATGAATACAATGTAATAGAGCTACATGTTGACTAATTTTTAGAGCTTACATTCAACTATGTTAGACACTCAATACCACGATTCTAAAATAGAGCTGAAGGAGCCAAATTAATATTGGCTCTTAATTTTATACCAGTAACTGAAACCGAGAGACCACTTCTTGATTATTAACAATGACAGATGACGAAAACTATATGATTTATTTGTAAAGTTACAAATTTGGTGTTAAAAGAAATGAATGAATTCTTCAGATTTAGATTTTATAAAACTTCTGTTCTAATGTACATACATTTTATTACTTTCATGAAAGAAATGTAATAAGTGTTGTTTTTTAATGGAAATTTCTTAATATCTTAAATACACATGAAGTAACTAACAGTTACTATTAAAAAACGGGAGGCGCGGTGGCTGAGCGGTAAAGCGCTTGGCATCCGAACCAGGGACCGGGGTTCCAATCCTGGTGAAGACTGGGATTTTTAATTTCGGGATCTTCGTGCGCCTCTGAGTCCACCCAGCTCTAATGGGTACCTGACATTAGTTAAGGATTATTAATGGCGGTTGGTCGTTGTGCTGGCCACATGACACCCTTGTTAATCATCATCATATTTGATATTTATTTGTAGACACCATCAGCCTCATCGCAGCTGTCGAAATACTGAAGCATTCAACTATTGACAACTTCTACGGGAAGCGCATAGACAACTTTTTAAATTCTGAATGTTTAGAAAACTAAAGAATGATTGTAGATTTTAGGAAGCATGAAAACCAGGTAATATAGTTTCAGATAAACAATCAAACAGTAAACCAAGTGCAAGAATATAAATAAACATAATCATAAACAACAAGTTGACAAGGAATGAACACTACCAAAGTCTTTACAACAAGATACATTAATCACTGTTTTATCTTAGGAAAGTAGAAAATTTTACAATTGAAAAAAACAATAACAAAGGAAATTTATAACAGCTACCATCAATAGTCTAATTACCTTTGCAATCACCTGCTGGTACGGTAATACAGAAAGACGTCTACTTAATAGACTAATTAAAAAACATGTCACCCAGACATAGCTACCATCTCTTAAAGGACCTGATCATGTAAGTATTGTAAGATGTCTTTCAGAAATATATAGCAATTCTTTAAGACAATCTGCAGCCATTAAACCACAGTTACAGTGGTCGTCTCCTCCCCATTAATGCTGCAACCAAAAAAAAAAGTATTGCATTTCACTCTCAGTCAGTGTGTTTTAAAGTCACTCGTCGTCATCAAGAAGTACATAGGTGGGCACTGGCTGTGTGTGTGTGTACATGTGCTGAATAAATAACTAAACCATCGGTTCTCAACCTTTTAAGCTCGGCGACCCCTTTTAACAATCCCCCACTCTGCCGCGACCCCCCCCCCACACACACATACAGCAATAGAAGAGTAGACAATAACAATCCATATTTTTGATGGTCTTAGGCGACCCCTGGCAAATCGTCAGTCGACCCCCAAGGGGATCGCGACCCACAGGCTGAGAACCCCTGAACTAAACTATAATAAATATACATGACACAAATTAGCAAGACCATTTCTGCAAATCATGTATACTGGCAGCATCTTAGTATTCGTGACTTGAGCCAAACTTTTTCTCCAGCTAAATTTGTTCGTATATCATATCATCCTCATCGTTTGATTCTGGCTGAAAACTTTCATTATTATAGATGAATGTGGGTGAAGTTTCGGGCTGCTTGACACCGAGAGCATGTCTGGTTGTCACGGGCTTCGTGGTTTGAACCGTCGTGGTAGACTGGACTGATGGCGTTACTTCCAGATATTCTTTATTGACATACTCTAAAGAATCTTGGTCTGAAAATAGTTGAAACAAACTGTGTTGTCCAAGTATACAAATTCTTGTTTTGAAAAAAAAAAAAAACAACTTTACCACAAACGTGAATTATTTGTTAGTCAGATGTCTGTACTCCTGTTCGAAGTGGGGAGAGATCGATCTTAGTTGCACATTTTTATGTAATAAAGAAGTTATTTTAAAGATGTTAGTAGTAATTTTGTATAATATATATGGGTAATTTGGGGGCGCAGTGGCTGAGTGATTAAGCGTTTGGCTTCCAAACCTGGGGTCCTGGGTGAAGACAGGAATTTTTTTTGAATTTTGGGGTTTTTAGAGCGCCTCTGAATTCACTCAACTTTAAGGGGTACCTGACTTGAGTTGGGGAAAGTAAAGGAGGTTGGCCAAAGAAACAGATGACCTTAACATCAACTGCTCTATAGACTGCAAGCTCTGAAAGAGAGAAATTTTTATAGATAATGCGCAAACTTGTATGCAGAAACGTAGAGTAAAGCAACATCTTGTTTATTTAATTAACAACAATTTAAAAAAATAACACTTTCTACCTGCTCGTTGAGGGAAGTTTCTATAATCATTGCCTTTGGTTCCTGTAGTATTTCTCAACTCACTACCACCCCTACCAAAAAAACAAAGTAGGCTTCAATTATGTAGCTTACATATAATGACACAATCATCTCACTACAAGGATGATATAAAGTATGTTGTTAAAGTGAGTTTATTTAATACAGTTTTTTTTAAGCTCTATTTATAAGTACATTACTTTCTATTACCCATTAGTGGCAGATTTCTTTCGATTTCTGCAAAATGTGATGATTACAAACATGACAGCTAGAATGGCGACAGCCCAACCGACTGCAGCGACAACTGCAACAGCAATGAGTGTTGTGTTGTCCCCTATCTCTTCCGCTTGAGAAGCCACAAAATAAATGTAAGAAAATTATTAAGACTGATCCATTTCATTAGTTTGTTATTATTGGTTTTTAAAAATGCTAAAATAAAATAAACAAACAAACAAGAAATCACATAAAGACGCCTACAACAACCAAAGTTAGGGTAGGACATAACTAATGTTAGAATAGGACATAACTACTGTTAGAATAGGACATAACTAATGTTAGGGTAGGACATAACTAATGTTAGAATAGGACATAAACTAATGTTAGAATAGGACATAACTAATGTTAGAATAGGACATAAACTAATGTTAGAATAGGACATAAACTAATGTTAGAATAGGACATAACTAATGTTAGAATAGGACATAAACTAATGTTAGAATAGGACATAACTAATGTTAGGGTAGGACATAACTAATGTTAGAATAGGACATAAACTAATGTTAGAATAGGACATAACTAATGTTAGAATAGGACATAACTAATGTTAGAATAGGACATAACATTTCTGTAACACGACAAAGAAATTAACAATTTAAAAAGTGAGGCACAAGGGGAGATCATACAGTTCAAAGCCTTATAATTCTATTTCATAACCTATCTAATAATATAAAAATAATATAACCAATAAGAATTTGCAAAAAGATATCCCAGAGGGAAGAGAACAATTAGGAAACATGGAGTATATTTTGTCTTGTACAACTTTTCACTAAACAGCTGTTTGCTTTTTTATATTTCGTATATAATTTACATCAATACAAATAAAAAATAAGTAATGTAAATTGATTCTAGATAATTAATATATTTGTGCTTGGAGAGTTGCCGACCTTTCTTCAAAATTAGGATGATTACTTTCTATTGGGAGTATTCTGAAGGTTGTCTAAAGTCAAATGCAGATAACACAAGACCAAGCCAATATAGATTTACTGGCTGCCTGGTCGTGCGGTTTGCACGCTGGACTGTCGTTCGGACTTATAGATGGTACAGGGTTCAAACCCTGCCCGCTACCATCCCCCGTCGTCCAGCGGGAGGTTTGGAATAGGAAGTAATTATCTTCAACTCTGAAGGAACATCCGAAATAAGTAAAACATTTTACATTTTTTACTGATGAACTCTAGTTTATATAGTTCAGTATTCAAACATTCTTTACCCTGCTAGTTGTCTATTAAACGAACGGTTTTAAAACACTAGGAGGCGATGTGGCTGAGTGGTAAAGCGCTTGGTATTTGAATCGGAGGCTCCCGGGTTCGAATACTGGTGAGGACTGGGATTTTTTATTTCGGGATCCTTAGGGTGCCTCTGCGTCCACCCAGCTGACATTAGTTGGGGACAAAGTAAAGGCGGCTGGTCGTTGTGCTGGCCACATGACACCCTCTCTCACGGTGGGCCACAGAAACAGAGGAGCTTTTTACATCATCTGCCCCCATAGATGGCACGGTCTAAAAGAGGATTTATTTTTTTTACATTTTAAAACAGATGTTTAAGCAAATGAAATTGTTTAACTTAATTAACACAAAAAGTTATAATTAAGAAAACAAAAACAAACAACAACACAACAGCAGCACAAGAAAGGATTGCGTATATTTACTCTTCAAAGCGATTGTTGACAAAGTTGTATTTTGAAGAAGAGAAGCCCGTTGACAAGTAGAATTGAAATTGTTATCTATCTCAAGTCTGCAGACAAAGTCAGCTGACTCACACATGTCTTTAAGGGAAGAGTCACATTGTTGTTCAGGTCTTGAAGCTACGTGAGAGAATGGTTTTAGAAATGACATAAATTAAATTTATCTTGGTAAATATTTAAACAAAACTAGCCTTTATTACTGTTCAGAGTATCTTAAGAAGCTTATTTTAAATGTTTAGTTTAAAAAGTTTAAAAAAAAAACGTGACCAATATTATCATAGTTTATCTCAAACTGAAACTCATGCAAGGTGCAGGGAAAGCTGGGGATAGATAAATGATAGTTTGAACCCATGACACACGCAACCAGTCATCCGTACTTTACGAGTCTCTAAATGACAATTTAACGCTATTCCGTTATCAAGAACGTTTAAGAACTTTAAAAATTCTATTATCAAGAACTTTTAAAAACGTAAAAAATTCCAGAATAGTCTAAGTTAAAGCCCTCTTAACGAAGTAGAATGACCACAAAATAAGTAGGTCATGAATGAATTCTCGCACACACGGATTCGAAGGCATTCAACTGATAATTTTAAGTTTAACAAAAGTTAAATGTTCTGTAGCCCAATATCAAGAAATATGTTCGATTTACTAATAACTATACCATTCTTCCACTATTGTGACAATGCATTTTACTACTGCTCCGGCTTTGTTTTTCAAATCGTCACATAAATATGAAAGTGACTATGTAAAATAAAAAAAAAAAGCTAGTCAAAGATAAAATTTTATTTATTTGTATTTTAATATGAAAAATGCATATCACAAGAATATAATTGAATATTCTTTGGTGATTAAACATAAAGCTTTGGCTAGGTATATTAGATATTTACATTGTAATTACGATTACTTAGGTTTGTGAACGAAAATAATTTTACGAGGGGGAGGGGTCGCAGCATAGTGGGGAATAGTAAAAGGGGGGTCGCCGAGCTTAAAACGTTAATGAGTTCTACACATTTTGTCAGGCTTCAAGGACAAGCGTGGAAACTTAGAGGACTCAGTATGTCCACAAAACTGAAGGTCTATAGTGCTGTGGTGCTCACTTCACTCTTATATGCACTAGAGTCCTGGACCTCATATTACCGCCACTTCAGAAAGCCTAACTCCTTCCATCTACCCTGTCATAAGGTGCATTGGTCTGACCTTATACATTATTATTACTTTTCATTTGTTTTCATTTTTATTATCTGCATATTGTTACTAATTGCGATTGTCTCTGCTGTCAGGGGGCGGTATTGCGAGAGTGAATGTTACTTTGATATTTTGGTATGATAGTTATATCCCCTTGTTTAATTATTGCCAGGTTATGAATATGAATGGACTTGCACGTGTTATGAACTGAATGGTTTAGTCTTCTTGAATGTGCGAGAGAGTGTGTTAGTTAGTGAGGTGTTGTCCCCGGTCCAGGAAAGTTGGATAGTTGCTTCCTGGACAGGTGGTTTTGTATTAATATTTATTGAGTTGATGTCGTTGCGTGTTTATTGAAATTAAAGTATTATTTGTATTTCCATGGATATATATAGTCGGATTTGAAGTGTGTTTAGTAATAATTGTTCTTGATTGTAATTATTAAGTAACCCCTAACGAGCCAAGCCAAGCAATAAAAAGAAACTCGACAACTGCCTTTGCAGCACTTTTGCTTTGTGGCAAAACAAATTAAATCTTCAAATTTTAACATGCACATGAATTCATGAGCAAATGCATATCAAGGGACGGTTATTTTTGGACCAAGTAAACATTTGAAGACCTGGGAACACATCAACGTACGAACACATCAACGTACGAACCCGATGTGTAATAATGCTATATAAACCCTTGTCATTTGCAATAAAGTGGTCAATATGTGGTTTAAAAAGTACAAACTTACCGTTTTTGCATGTACGAAGTGATTTATCGTAAGATTGATCTAGTGGACAGTCACATACACCCGAGGAGCAATGCAAACCGTCAACACAGTTAACAGAATCTGAGCAGTTGTCACCATAGAGAACAGCTGTGAACGACGAGTAACAAAAGAAAGAAAGTATAAATGATAAAAATTATTATACAAATTTATATATTTGTCAGATTTTTGTTTACCGTACTTTCGCGCATATAACCCGTGGGTTATATAAGTGTTAACCGAATAGCAGCTGTGCGGGTATACAAAAATTCATTTTACTCGTAAACATAGCCTAACACAAACCATGAAGATACCGTTGAGTCTTTATACCTCCTATAGTTCGCTGTGTGGTTGTCGAATGTATAGTTTCATGGACATCTCATTTTAAGCCTGAAGAAAACCAATAGTACCCATTCGGCAGAGAATCTTTAATATACCAGTAATTGGTTGTGACAAGTAGGAAACGAATATAATTTGCCGATGCCGGTAATGTCAAAACTATAGACTACAATGCATGCAATACAACCGCAATCAATGGCCATTCTCACTAATGTCTCTGTCCTCGCTATAGTTAGTGAAGCCCTTCTCTGTCCTCTTCCAATATGTGAAGCATGTTGGCAGCATCGACTCTTTATCACCACTATCAGCGTCCAATCTCTGGTCTGGTCCAATCTCTGGTCTGGTCCATTCTCGTATAGGATGGAGATTTTTGTTTTGCTTTTAGATGTTGAACAAACGCAATAGAGCTCGAGTAGGGATTTAAACTGGAACCCCCATTGATATGTAGCCAATCGGTTTGTGTTCAACCACACCTACCATGTTGATGGTTGCAAGGACGTGATGCTTACAACATCGTAGTTGGCAATGAAACATAATCTGAAACGGAATGAATCTAGTCCACACTTGATTTCATAAAATTATTAAGCAACTTACCGTTCTTGCAGCTTTGATTCATGTAGTCATAATATTGGCTGCTGGAACATCGACAAGTAGAAGCCAAACAAACAAAAGCCTGCTTACACTCTTCAGAAAACAGGCACGGTGCCCAATAGCAACCTCCTGGAAACAGAAGAAACAGTCAACTCATAAATAAATAAGAAAAAAACATAAAAAAATACTCTATTTAAAAAGACAGTCCCTCCTTTATATAAATTGTAGATTGCTGCTATTTGATATTTAGAATTAATAAATGTTAGATTAAAAAGCAATGAATATTTTTTTTAATCCCGCTCTCTGCCCTTCCCCCCCCCCCTTCTCCTCGAGAAAGAATGTATAGTTCTAGTACAATTTACGATATTAGAATGATAGGCCTTTAGATCTAGATATAGAAGGCGATGCTAAAAAGGTTTTCTGAACGTCAATTTATTAAACTCTTAAATTAATAAGGCCTTACATTAGGAAATTCCCGAACGCCATAGTCCTTCCAAGAACGCGACAGGCCTTTCAAAACCGATGCTGGATATAACTCTAAAAGGCCTTATTCTCTAGCCAATTTTAAATTTATTTCTTTTTTTTTTACTTTGAAAAAAATATAATGGTCAAACTAGACTTTTCCCTTTGTGACCAACGAGCTAGTCATTTTTCTCCGTGATGTAAATCAACTGTTAAATTTTCAAAAAAAAAATTCATTAGAGCCATTTTTAAGATCAGCATCCAGCTTCCTCCGCCCTCTACGAAGTTCTGACTTGAATAGAGCTATTGTAAAAAGAGAACATATATAGCATTCAGAAAATTAATTGAGTGATTAAAAACATGTATATTGACTTTTAATATTGCTGTGGTAGTGGTATCGTTGCTACAGGCGAATGAGTAAGAACAACCAGGTTTTGTACAGTTCGGTTTTTTTGTCTTAAGGGACACAACTAGCACTCTTCGCCACGACTTGATGTAGTAACAATATTTTAATTTAGTTTTCTTGATATAATAATAAAGGATTCTGTAATCAGTGTTACATTCTGTGAACTCTTTATCAATGGACCTCATTCGCCAATCGTAAACAAACAACATTTAGCCACGTGATAATATTGATAAAACAATGAAATTTACGTATCACGCGATAGACTTACTGAATTGAGTAATTTGTATAGCGGGTACTATTGTGTGTTGTTTGTTTAAGATAGGTGAATGAGGTCCATTGGCAATAAATAAACTCAAAATAACTTTTTGTAGTTTCATTATTTGGCATTTACCTCTCTTACTTTGCTATTGCAAAAAATAATATAAACAAAAAATCCGCATTTGAACGATTAATTTCCTTCACCAATGTATTAGTGGTTTCAATATACATACGTTGATTAAATAGTGTAATAACTTAAGGGAGGCAACCCGATGAGACATAAATGTTTATTTACAAGAGGACATGACAAACACATAGATCTAGGACATCTGCCTTGAGCACGGCATCTTTATATCGGCTCTAGACTCGGGCGGAAATCGTTCTCTCTCTACTCTCTAATGTCAACATCCTTCCTAGTCTAGTGTCTAATAGTGCGCGGTGTGCATGGCAAGGTTATAACAATATTTAGATTGACATGCTCACTAATTACCGAATGCATAACTTACTGTTGCTACAGTTTGCACTGATTGGATCGTAGTACTGGCTGGATGTACAGCCACACAGACGTCCTTCACAACTTAATCCCGGCACACACCAGTCTGCATTGCTGCAAGGGTAGCCATGATGCACTTCTAATGGGTTTAAAAAAACATAAGATCTTTTATCCAGTGGGGTTATTAAAAGAAACAGAAATATTGCCGCCAATACAGCTAAAGTAAAACATGGAAAGATAACTACTAAATGTATACGTACACCTCTACGTATGATAAACCAATATTCCATTAGCCTTAGACCTGTTAGACTTCTCTTTGTGTACAACATAAAGTAAAATTAAAGTACCCCTTTCAGATATAGAGAAATCAGGTTAGACAATGAAATGTCCAGGTTATCTGTTTCTGTAGGCAACGGTTAACGAACAGTGTGTCAAGTGGCCAGCACACAACGACCAAAAGCCTTTGCTTTCCCCAACTCAAGTTAGGCACTCATTAGAGCTGGGTAGACTCAGGGGCACCTTAATGATCCCGAAATTAAAAATCTTAGTCATTCACTAGGATTCGATTCCGACAACCCTCAGTTTGGAAGCCGAGCGTTTTACCACTCAGCCACGGCGCCTTCAAGATTGTTTAAAGAAAGAGACATTTAGCCGTCAATGCAACAAAAGTGAGACATGTTAAGATAAAACAAAACGACTAAAAGTCTACGTCTACGTATGTTCAACTGATGTTCCATTATCGTCTGACCTGCTAGACTCCTGTTAGAACACTTTAGAAAACACTGCATCATTATGACTAATACCAAACTGTGTTGGCATTGCTGTTTCCTTGAGCCCAACAGCTTCGTGAAGAGGGCGGAACTGCTGAGCGCTCGACAACGTTCCAAACTTGCCCAATGCCCAGGCACTCACCTCTTCCTGGAGTTGAATCTTGACTAACTTTCCACCAATTTATACTTTTAAAATGTTCTTTTCCGGTATTTTATTCCAAGTATTTCTCTTAGCTTTCGCCTTCTAGAAACTGACGTTCGCGACCCTTTTCTTGATTTATTTCTCTGATTGGTTAATTATAACTAACTCGTGCTTATTCTGTGACTTTATTTAATGTGGCCCTCTGTATAATGAGGTCACTGATCAATTCGTGAAAGTGAGCATGTCGTGGTCTGTTCCAATTGCTATTGTGATCCTGCTTCGAATCTCGTATTTGTGATGGAATCATTTTAGGTGATACATAGGATCCTTCTATAGAATCCAAATCCCACTGTAAGAATCCTGCTCTCTAATTCTGCTCATAACGTCAAAGATTCGTAAACAAACAAGCATGTGACCATGATCAAGGAGCGCATCAGTTTGACTTAAATGCCGAGGACTTATCCTTTGTCTTTTCAGATTGATTTAAGCCTTGCTAGTGCTGCTGTAGACTGCATAATTCTTGCCAGTGGTTCAGATCTGGTTCCTTCATGTCAAAAATAGGTCCGAGGTATATAAAACTTCTGACACTTGCCAACTTTTTGCCTCCAATATTGATGTCCATTTAAAAGCCTCGGTGGTTATTGCTAATACTTTGTGTTTTTTCGGCATTGATCTCAAAGTTTATGTTTCAGAAGTCTTGACTATGCAGATCACCAAGTCAGCTAGTTTTTCCTCTGTTCTTTCCAGACCATCTATGTCCTTCAAAAATCACAATGTTTGTAATTCTTCTTCCATCAATGCTTCCATTAACTTCGTAACCTTCAATAGCCTTCTCCATTATCCTTTCAAGGAAGATATTGCCATGTGATGGGGAGTATGTAACCTTGTCTCACTCCAACTCAATCTTTTAAGCCAGTCCGAAATGTTATTGTTCGCTACAGCACTACACTATGGGCTGGCTTGTAAACATTCTGCATTTCTTAAACTATGTTTTTATTGATATCGTTCTTCTCTGTTGTCAAACGTTTATTGAAGTCGATAAAGACATGAAAGAGATACTTTGGACGTTGAAGGTATTCCTCACGTAGTTTCCACGTGTTTAGGATTCGTTCTGTTGCTGTGCGGACTTGCCTAAGCCCCGCATGTTGCGAAGAATAAGCAACTAAAAAATTGAAGCAATACAATGATAACTTACTGTCTCTGCAGGTCAGTGAAGCTTGATCATAAAACTGTGTCCCATTACATTTACAATACCATCCAGAACAAATTAAGCCTTGAGCACAAATGTCCTGATTGTTACAATAAGAACCAGATGACAGTCCTACAGAAAATGTACACACACACACAAATTGTTAATTAAATGAATTTTAAAATCTGGTGGGATATAATAATAAGCACAAAATAAGGGATATAATCATAGTTCATTTGATAAAAGTATGAAATAGTGCTAAACAAAACATTGGCAGAACACTATTGTTACGTTCCTTTCTAGAATAAGACTCTTTAAACAGTACATTAACACTAAAACAACAACGTCATCGCTTAGAACTCATTTTAATTCTCATGAACACTAGAACACTATTTCGTTTCTATTTTCTCCATTTTCTTTTCTCCCCTCCGTTCAACACGCATTCGCACCATTTCACATTTACATTAACATGCGCACGTAACAACTATAAATCGCACATATTTAGTCTAGATCTACTACAAATTTAATGACATGACTGCTTCAAACTAATTGATACAATTACACTTCATACAAGTTTTTTTTTTAAAGTATTTTTTTATGTTTTTCTTCTTTTGTTTTTGTTAGCTCGGTCAATGAGTAAATTACTTGTAGAGTATATCTCAAAACTCCATCGAGATGTGAGTAGTATTACAGCACTCAACTAGTATGTGCGGTTTTATTCATTGTGTCCGATCTTTTGTTTAACATAAGCACTAGCGGATCCAGAACTTTGGAGTGGGGGGGGGCGATTTTTTTCCAAACCCTAACCCTAACGCCCAGTAAACCCTAACCCTACGCATAAACGTGCATACAGCGCGCGCGCGCACGCACACACACACACACACACGCACGCACACACATACACACATATATATATATATATATGTATATATATATATATATATATATATATATATATATATATATATATATATATATATATATATATATATATATATATATAAATAAATATGAGAATAAAAAAAGCAGCATTTCTCAACCTTTGGCGAAAAACAAAACAACTGGGGCAGCGCTATAAGGTTCTCTGGTGAAATTCGGGGCGAAACCCCGACGCCAAAAGCGTTTTCTTGCTTTTTTCAATGCAGAAACGCATTCTCCTGACAAGTACAGCTCATTATTCATCAATGGAGTTCGGGGCGAAGCCCCGACGCCAAAAGCGTTTTCTTGCATTCTTCACTGCAGAAACGCATTCTCCTGACCTGAAGCTCATTATTCATACTATTGAAAAACGACCTTTCGAATAATGTTGTACTTGAAAAATATTCTAATTTGAATGTATAGGCCCATAATACATTGCAAATAAAACCGATTTGTTCCTTGAAAAGATAGGATACCCCACGTATTTAGATTTTTGCCTTGAGGATCGCCGCCGAAAAAAAACTTATTCGATAAATAGTATTCAAGAAAACTCTAGTATAAATTGTGAGTAATAGTCCCAAAATTATTTAGCTAGAAAAATATCAGATTGAGTAAAGGTTGGGAAAAGGCGACTATGAAAACGTTATTTGAGCTTAGAACTCTTCTCAATCATGACTCTTATACTGAAAAATTTCGTTTGAATTCTAACTTTTCCAATGCAAAGTCTTTCTTAAAATACTTATGATAACTTCATGTGAAATTACAAAAATTCTGTTTGGAAATGGGAATGGCGTAGAGTGAAAACGATTAATCCTCGCTCCTTTACTAATTTCTGCTAAAGATTGCATTTGGCATTAAAGAATAGGTATGGGACGACTCGATATAAGAATTTAATTTATAGTATATATAAATTATTTTAGTGACAGATTTTTTTAATTTTGTAATTTCTTAACTATAATACAAAAAGAAAAAGTATTGATTTGTCCGATGGGGGAAATGCGATTGCATGTATCGCCCCTCCCACCTGGTACAACCCTTTTTCATTTAAATTTACTAATGATACAATTTGAAATTAGGGTGTGGTACGACACATTTACAATGGGTCACATAACAATACGTAGTTTATATTATAAAGATATTCAACTAATTTTATTCACAAACTATGATTCTCCACAAAAATAGGACCGCCTTCCCCAGCACTCAGAGGGCTAGAGTGGGGAGGGCAGTACATGCAATCGCCCCCCCCCCCCCTCACCCCACCGAATCGGCCAAAATACCAGAAAGGGAGCGACATAATATAAAATGTATATATTAATTCAACTAATTTTGTTCACAAACTATGATTTCTACATAAAAACGGACCGCCCCCCTACTCAAAGGGTTTAGGTGGGAAGGGCAGAAGAGGTATTCGCCCCCCCCCCCACCAATCGGCAAACAGGGAACGACATAATATAAAGATCGGTTAAAACATCAATAACAAGTTTTAAAGATAGAATAGAGATATTTAATTGATTTTGTTAGCAAGCTGTGATTTCTACATACAAATTGGACCGCCCCCCCCACTCGAAAGTGTAAGGGGGGGCGGGATGGATACCATCGACCCCTCCCGACCCCAACAAATCGGCCAACATACTAGAGGGGGGGGGCGAAATAATCTAAAAATAGGTTGAAATATAAATAATTAGTGTATATTTTTTTTTAACATAAGTAATAAATTCGTATACAAATTGTGTGAATCCTATACTAAAGTTCGTCCGCCCCCCTTTCGGAGGGGGGGGGGGGGTCGGTCGAGTGGGGGGGGGGCGATCGCCCCTACCGCCCCCCCCCCCCCTGGATCCGCCAGTGAACATAAGTGTATACTTAAATTATTTACTTTCATTAATTATTTATATTCAAGTTGTAGGTCTAATTATTATATACCGAGTTCTTGTAATAAGCGTGGCATTCCAATAGTACAACTAAATCCAGGAATGAAATTGAGAACACCTTTATGCATAAAACCATCAAGAATTACTTAACAAGCTCAAAAAGTAGTGAATGAATGTAATTTTTTAAACCATAGAGTTCCAACAACGAGCGTAATATTAAAATAACATAAAAACTTTCTTCTTAAGTAGATTGTACTCTATTTATTTAAGTAATTTACAAGACACATGCAGGGGGGAAAGCTGCTTTTACGTTGTGTGGTCTGCCCAAACGTCTGTCCGTCTGTCATGTTTAAAAAGTAAGAATGCATCATATACACGTTTTTTAGAACAAGATTTGTTGGCAGTGTTTATTGTTATTACAGGTATATTTACACATTTACTATCACAAGTCAAATCTCTTTCGAAAAAGTGGGACGGCTTGTCCTATGGTCAAGTATCGACTGGATCTAGAGGATTATGTCATCAAATCCATTTAGTGTTGTATTTTTTTTTTGACACTATGGCTTGGTCACAGCTCCTTCAGCTTTTGCCAGGTTACCCCTGCCGTATCTTTGCATTTTGTGACATTACGCCGCCAGCGTGACAGACAATCCAACAGCTTCGTCTTGCACATGTCTTTGGAGGAACATACGTAGGAATGTGGTTGTTAATAGCTGAAAGTTTTGTGCTAAACATTCTAAATCATGCTTCTCTCTCTCGGCACTGCTCAAAACAGATGACTCATGATCGGAACCTTCCGGGGCCGCCTTTGAGTACCTTTGAGTATAAACTCTCTAAATTTGTTTTCCATATTTTTACTATAGGATGTTTTTGGTTCCAGCTATGTTATGTGACGCCTTTGACATCTTGCCAAAAGCATGTGGAAAAAAATATTTTATTAGCAGTGGCGTCACTAGGGTGTGTGTCAGCCGGTGCGCTCAGCTCAGGGTGTCAACCCCCCTCTTTAAAAAAAAACTTTTTTTTTCGTTTGTTTGTTGCGCTGTAATACATATAGTTTATAATTACCTACGTTATTTGATTGTTCAACAATAATAAAATGGGTGTCTATTAAATTTTAAAATTCAGTTGTTGATTACAATTTATATATAGTTTACTGGGTTTGTGTAGTCATGTGAAACTCTGAACGCATCCTTAGTCTTTGGAATTGAAGACATTACCATTGATCTATAGTTCAATTTTACAACAACGCAACCATTAGTAAATTACACTGGGTTTCTTTCTGGATTTTAAACTTGAAAACTTATTAAGTTGATCAAAGTTAATGTCATAGACGATTTCGTTTTTAATAAAATTCCCTTTGTGAAAGTGGTGAAAGGTGTCGTTAGTTCCTTTGTCTCAAAAAGTTCTTCATTTTAATTTGAAATCCTTTCTCACATGACGCCATAGATATGCCGATGGTAAGTGTTACGTGCGCATCATAGTGTAAATGTGAAATGGTGCGAATGCTTAAAACTAAGACTAAGACTGCTTTATTGATCCTAGACAACTTAAAGAAATCATTCAGCGACTACACACAGGTATCTTGGTGCATTTCATGTTCCCTGATCAATGAGTGGAGGTGATAGAGTCTGACCGAGTGAGGTACGGACGAGTTTTTGTACCGCTCCGTTCTTGTTTTGATTGACAGCAGTCGACCACTTCGCGACGACCTGACGTAGTTCTGATGGAGCGGGTGGCCGTTGTCTTCCAAGATTTTTTCGATTTTTCTTAGGCACTTTTGTTCAAAAAGTTCCTTTCAATGTGGTAATGTTGTGAGTGTAATTTTTGATGCTTTTTTTTAATGATGTTTTCTAGACGTTGCAACAGTTTAGATGAGGCGTTGTCTTGCCTGTTGAAAAGGGGGGGGGGAGAACAAAAATGGAGGAATAGAAACTAAATAGTGTTTACAGTGTTAATGAAGATTAAATTAATTATAAACTATGAGGTTGACGTTATGTGTTGGTGTAGTGTTAAAAGAGTCTCTTCATAGAACAAAACGTAACAATAAGAAACGGCTTTGTTAAATGATTTAGAGATGTGTTTTTTTGAGGGTCTTAGTGGCATAAGAATCATTGCACTGTCAACTCTTTTATATTCTTCAAGAATAACTTTTGTTGCCTTTAAATCCCTTCTCAGACGTGGTATTAATGTTTGAATATCGCCTTCTGAATAATCAACATTTACGCCAATATTTTGAGACTGACATCTACAATACTTTGTTGGTTGTTGAACTGAAGAATGTTTCGGTTGGATTGCTCCAAACTTATCTGCTAGATCAATGATTGCTTCGAGTAGGAGTTGAAGCTCAGAGTTAAAAAAAACGATCAAAGCACAAAAGAATAAACCACGTATTCTCTTCTTTAATAGTGAATCCGACATCTTATTATTGCTCTCCTGGTATCTTCTTCTTTTTTTTTTTTCTGAATCACAATTCTTTTTTTTTTAAGAAGAGTCTTTTTTGAAACACTTTGCGCTAACGAGCTAGGCAATTGTTAAAGAAAAGGTTTAATTAATTAATCAACACTTTGACAATACTCTAAAGATAGGCCTACACTTGTGTATATTTGGCCTTCTAGTACATCTCCCCCCCCCAACCAAAAAAAAAAAAGTTAAGATATGTAAAATAAAAGACCTTAGGCTGAGTCTCTAGTGGCAATAATTTCAGAACGAAAAAAAAAGCATTTCAATTGTATCCAAAAAAATGCTAGGAAAAAAAGCTATGTTCTGAAAACGAATGTTGACCAAATAGATTGAGTTAATATTGTATACATCTATTAAATAGCTATTCTATATGGTTGTTAATAAACTTCCTATACTCCTCCATGGTTCCAGACATTGAAGCAGCATTTTTATATCTTTGGGCTCCACGTATAAATTTAAGCTCAACCTTTTCTACACATTTTAAGATATTAAGTTGATCTCAACAACTTTTTTCTTTCAAATCCAGAAGAATTCTTCATATGTCTTTTAATTTTCCAATATCGGACTTTATTTCAATACAATTAGTGGAATTGTCGACTACAAAAGGATGGCTGCCTGGTCGTGCGGTTTGCGCGCTGGACTGTCGTTCGGATTTATCGACGGTCGAGGGTTCAAACCCTGCCCGCTCCCATCCCCCGTCGTCCTGCGGGAGGTTTGGACTAGGAAGTAAACTATCTTAAACTCTGAAGGAACATCCGAAACATGTCAAACATTTTACAAAACATTTTACAAACAGTTTGTTGCTATTAAGTGACTAAATCGTACCCATTAGGAAGCAATGGAAGCATCAGAATCATTCGTGGAAAAAAAATCCCCTAAAATATTCAAGTATATGATTCGACTGTCACATTGTAACATTTCCTTTATCCTGGCTAGAGCTTCATTTACAGAAAAATGAAATTAGATCATAATCTTCAGAAATCTCAATGACCACTCTTTTACTTTCCGATTCAACTAAATTTACATTAATTACATGTGAGATTTCAATAATATTTTATGCCGGAAGAATGTCGTCTTTTGTTAAATAGGGACTATTGGTTGGCGTCCTGATATTACGGTGCTAGCTACAAATTAGATTTGACTAAAACGATTTTAAAAATCAAAGCAGTGTTCATATACATACATGAAGCCACTAGCGGATCCAGAACTTTGGAGTGGGGGGGGGGCGATTTTTTTTCCAAACCCTAACCCTAACGCCCAGTAAACCCTAACACTACGCATAAACGTGCACACACACACACACGCGCACACACACACACACACATATGTATATATATATATATATATATATATATATATAAATATGAGAATAAAATAAGCAGCATTTCTCAACCTTCGGCGAAAAACAAAACAACTGGGGCAGCACTATAAGGTTCTCTGGTGAAGTTCGGGGCGAAGCCCCGACGCCATAAGCGTTTTCTTGCTTTTTTCACTGCAGAAACGCATTCTCCTGACAAGTACAGCTCATTATTCATCAATGGAGTACGGGGCGAAGCCCCGACGCTTAAAGCGTTTTCTTGCATTCTTCTCTGCAGAAACGCATTTTCCTGACATCTACAACTCATTACCAATAAATGAAGTTCGGGGCGAAGCCCCGACGCCAAAAGCGTTTTCTTGCATTCTTCTCTGCAGAAACGCATTTTCCTGACATCTACAACTCATTACCCATAAATGAAGTTAGGGGCGAAGCCCCGACGCCAAAAGCGTTTTCTTGCATTCTTCACTGCAGAAACGCATTCTCCTGACCTGAAGCTCATTATTCATACTATTAAAAAACGACCTTTCGAATAATGTTGTACTTGAAAAATATTCTAATTTGAATTTATAGGCCCATAAAACATTGCAAATAAAACCGAGTTGTTCCTTGAAAAGATAGGATACCCCACGTATTTAGATTTTGGCTTTGAGGATCGCCGCCGAAAAAAAACTTATTCGATAAATATTATTCAAGAAAACTCTAGTATAAATTGTGAGTTATAGTCCCAAGTTTATTTAGCTAGAAAAATATCAGATTGAAAAGGTTGGGAAAAGACGACTATGAATATCTTATTTGAGTTTAGAACTCATCTCAATCATGACGCTTATACTGAAAAATTTCGTTTGAATTCTAACTTTTCCAATGCAAAGACTTTCTTAAAATACTTATGATAACTTCATGTGAAATTACAAAAACTTTGTCTGGAAATGGGAATGGCGGTAGAGTGAAAACGATTAATCCCCGCTCCTTTACTAATTTCTGCTAAAGATTGCATTTGGCATTAAAGAATAGGTATGGGGCGACTCGATATAAGAATTTAATTTATAGTATATATAAATTATATTAGTGACAGATTTTTTTAATTTTGTAATTTCTTAACTATAATACAAAAAGAAAAAGTATTGATTTGTCCGATGGGGGAAATGCGATTGCATGTATCGCCCCTCCCACCTGGTACAACCCTTTTTCATTTAAATTTACTAATGATACAATTTGAGATTAGAGTGTGGTACGACATATTTACAATGGATCACATATCAATACGTAGTTTATATTATATAGATATTCAACTAATTTTGTTCACAAACTATGATTCTCCATAAAAATAGGACCGCCCCCCCCAGCACTCAGAGGACTAGAGTGGGGAGTGCAGTACATGCAATCGCCCCACCCCCCTCACCCCACCGAATCGGCCAAAATACCATAAACGGAGAAACATAATATAAAATTTATATATTAATTCAACTAATTTTGTTCACAAACTATGATTTCTCCATAAAAACGGACCGCCCCCCCCACTCAAAGGGTTTAGGTGGGAAGGGCAGAAGAGGTATTCGTCCCCCCCCCCACCAATCGGCAAACAGGGAACGACATAATATAAAGATCGGTTAAAATATCAATAACAAGTTACAAGGATATAGATAATTAATTGATTTGCTAGCAGGCTGTGATTTCTACCAATAAATTGGACCGCCCCCCCCACTCAAAAGTGTAGGGGGGGCGGGATTGATACCATCGCCCCCTCCCGACCCCACCAAATCGGCCAACATACTAGAGGGGGGGGGCGAAATAATCTAAAAATAGATTGAAATATAAATAATTAGTATATATTTTTAACATAAGTAATAAATTCGTATACAAATTGTGTGAATCCTATACTAAAGTTCCTCGGCCCCCCCCCCTTTGGTCGGCCGAGTGTGGGGGGGGGGGCGATCGCCCCTACCGCCCCCCCCCCTGGATCCACCAGTGCATGAAGCTGGTATACAAGTAAAAATAGGGTTTCACGTTATCCTTGATATATTAAGTATGACATAGCATTTTGGAATAATATCATTAAAAAAATTAAAATATGTTTAGCCCAAATGAAAAAAAAAAGCATAAAGATCTATTTATTAATTGTGAATAACATGTTCCAATATTTAGCCACTGTCATTTATTTTTTTCAATTGTCAGTTATTCATAAACGCATTTTTTTATTAGGGTGTCACCCCATTAACAGGTGTCACCCGTTGCGGACCGCACCCCCCCACACTCCTCTAGTGACGCTACTGCCTACCAATCACGGAACTAAAAATTATTCTTAAAGACAATTAAAAATGAGCTTTGATCTCATGTCTAGCACTCCCGCCCCCCTCACCTAGCTACACAAAAATGGTGTGATACTAAATTAAGCAAAATATTGCTTACGTCCTATCAGGTTTCGTACAAAACTTTGAAACTATATTTTACCGGCAGTACAATGTTTTCGACGTATACTGTTTGCAACATATAGACCTACATTTTAAAAAGTTCCAGTTTCAAATCTTGCAATCTATAGGGCAGTTGATGTAAAGGTCATCTGTTTCTGTGTTCCATGGTTAACGAGGGTGTCATGTGGCCAGAACAACGATCCACCATCTTTAGTTTTCCACAAACTAATGCCAATTACATATTTGAGCTGGTTGGGCTCAAAAGCTCCCTAAAAATTGCCAAAATTAAAAATCCCAGTCTCCACAAAGAATTGAACCCGAGTTCCGTTTTGGAATCCGCGTGTTTTACCACTCGACCACCGCTCCTTCAGATCTAGATTTCATCATGGTTAAAGAAAATATACTTACTACTTTTGCAAATTGTCTGGTTATAATATTGGCTCGCTAAGCAGCCACACACTCCGCCAAGGCAGGTCAGTCCTTGTATACATGTATCAGTAATGTTACACGACTCTCCATACAGAACTAGAAGTGAATCATTCAAAGCAAAAATTGTTTTGTTTTTTTTTAATATTATATCAGTTACTTAATTAATAATAAATTAATGTTCAAAGCTTTAAACTGCGGGCTGCTAAGATCTTTATTCGTTACCCTGTACAAGAACTAATGTGACAGAAGTGACTGGAACAATTACAGGGGGATCTCCTTTCTAAGCATTGTTGGCAAAGTCTTCGCTCGAGTGATACTGCCCAGGCTACAAAAACTCACAGTGTGGCTTTCTCTAAGGGAGATCCACAATTGACATGATTTTCTCCATCCGTCAACTTCAGGAAAAGTGCAGAGAGCAAAGGATGCCTTTGTACATTGCATTCATTGACCTGACAAAGGCCTTCGATCTAGTCAGTAGAGATGGCCTCTTTAAAATTGTACCGATACTATGCAGTCTACCCTAAATGCTAAATGTATTGTCTCCTTTCACCAAACTATGATGGGTACTGTGCTGTTCAACGGCGCAGTCTCCTCTACTGCCGAAGTGCAAGTCACCTTACCTTAACCTGCGATATATGTGGACGGGAGTGTCACTCCACAATAGTCACATGAAAAAGTGTTCGAGAGGAACCATTATCGTTCATCGACTGAAAGAGGCCAGCATTGGATAATACATTTTCAAAGATTTAAGCTAACAGCCCTGTCACTTTAAGACGATTATTGTTCTCGATGAGAAGAAAATGAATAAGAACCATTATTTAGAAAGAAAAGAGAGAAAGACAGAGAGAAAGACAGAGAGAAAGACAGAGAGAAAGACAGAGAGAGCTACCTACAGGTAGAAGGAGAAAGGTACAGCGAGCGATGAACAAATATCAACATTTTATTTTGTTACCTGTGCAGCAGTGCGTGTATTTGGAGTGGTGCGATTGTGGAATGGTGCGATTGTGGAATGGTGCGATTGTGGAGTGGTGCGATTGTGGAATGAGGCGATTGTGGAATGGTGCGATTGTGGAATGAGGCGATTGTGGAATGGTGCGATTGTGGAATGGTGCGATTGTGGAATGGTGCGATTGTGAAATGGTGCGATTGTGGAATGGTGCGATTGTGGAATGAGGCGATTGTGGAATGGTGCGTTTGTGGAATGATGCGTTTGTGGAATGAGGCGATTGTGGAATGGGGCGATTGTGGAATGAGGCGATTGTGGAATGGTGCGTTTGTGGAATGATGCGTTTGTGGAATGAGGCGATTGTGGAATGGGGCGATTGTGGAATGGTGCGATTGTGGAATGGTGCGATTGTGGAATGAGGCGATTGTGGAATGGTGCGTTTGTGGAATGGTGCGTTTGTGGAATGAGGCGATTGTGGAATGGTGCGATTGTGGAATGGTGCGATTGTGGAATGAGGCGATTGTGGAATGGTGCGATTGTGGAATGAGGCGATTGTGGAATGGTGCGATTGTGGAATGAGGCGATTGTGGAATGGTGCGATTGTGGAATGAGGCGATTGTGGAATGGTGCGATTGTGGAATGAGGCGATTGTGGAATGAGGCAATTGTGGAATGGTGTGTTTGTGGAATGAGGCGATTGTGGAATGAGGCGATTGTGGAATGGTGCGATTGTGGAATGAGGCGATTGTGGAATGAGGCGATTGTGGAATGGTGCGTTTGTGGAATGAGGCAATTGTGGAATGAGGCGATTGTGGAATGGTGCGTTTGTGGAATGAGGCGATTGTGGAATGGTGCGATTGTGGAATGGTGCGATTGTGGAATGAGGCGATTGTGGAATGGTGCGTTTGTGGAATGGTGCTTTTGTGGAATGAGGCGATTGTGGAATGGTGAGATTGTGGAATGGTGCGATTGTGGAATGGTGCGATTGTGGAATGAGGCGATTGTGGAATGAGGCGATTGTGGAATGGTGCGATTGTGGAATGGTGCGATTGTGGAATGAGGCGATTGTGGAATGGTGCGATTGTGGAATGGTGCGATTGTGGAATGAGGCGATTGTGGAATGGTGCGATTGTGGAAAGGTGCGATTGTGGAATGAGGCGATTGTGGAATGGTGCGATTGTGGAATGAGGCGATTGTGGAATGGTGCGTTTGTGGAATGGTGCGTTTGTGGAATGAGGCGATTGTGGAATGGTGCGATTGTGGAATGGTGCGATTGTGGAATGAGGCGATTGTGGAATGGTGCGATTGTGGAATGGTGCGATTGTGGAATGAGGCGATTGTGGAATGGTGCGTTTGTGGAATGAGGCGATTGTGGAATGAGGGGATTGTGGAATGGTGCGATTGTGGAATGGTGCGATTGTGGAATGAGGCGATTGTGGAATGGTGCGATTTTTAAATGAGGCGATTGTGGAATGAGGCGATTGTGGAATGGTGCGTTTGTGGAATGAGGCGATTGTGGAATGAGGCGATTGTGGAATGGTGCGTTTGTGGAATGGTGCGTTTGTGGAATGGTGCGTTTGTGGAATGGTGCGTTTGTGGAATGGTGCGTTTGTGGAATGGTGCGTTTGTGGAATGAGGCGATTGTGGAATGGTGCGATTGTGGAATGGTGCGTTTGTGGAATGGTGCGTTTGTGGAATGGTGCGTTTGTGGAATGGTGCGTTTGTGGAATGAGGCGATTGTGGAATGGTGCGATTGTGGAATGGTGCGTTTGTGGAATGGTGCGTTTGTGGAATGAGGCGATTGTGGAATGGTGCGATTGTGGAATGGTGCGATTGTGGAATGGTGCGATTGTGGAATGGTGCGATTGTGGAATGAGGCGATTGTGGAATGGTGCGATTGTGGAATGAGGCGATTGTGGAATGAGTCGATTGTGGAATGGTGCGATTGTGGAATGGTGCGAATGTGGAATGGTGCGATTTTGGAGTGGTGCGAATGTAGAATGGTGTGAATGTGGAATGGTGCGAATGTGGAATGATGTGAATGTGGAATGGTGCGATTGTGGAATGGTGTGAATGTGGAATGACGCGATTGTGGAATGGTGCGATTGTGGAATGAGGCGATTGTGGAATGAGGCGATTGTGGAATGAGGCGATTGTGGAATGGAGCGATTGTGGAATGAGGCGATTGTGGAATGAGGCGATTGTGGAATGAGGCGATTGTGGAATGAGGCGATTGTGGAATGGAGCGATTGTGGAATGAGGCGATTGTGGAATGAGGCGATTGTGGAATGATGCGATTGTGGAATGAGGCGATTGTGGAATGAGGCGATTGTGGAATGGAGCGATTGTGGAATGAGGCGATTATGGAATGAGGCGATTGTGGAATGAGGCGATTGTGGAATGGTGCGTTTGTGGAATGAGGCGAATGTGGAATGGTGCGATTTTGGAGTGGTGCGAATGTAGAATGGTGCGATTGTGGAGTGGTGCGAATGTAGAATGGTGTGAATGTGGAATGGTGCGAATATGGAATGGTGCGAATGCGTGTTGAAAGAGGAAAATGGAGTAGTGTAAATGAGGTTATTATTGACATATTATTTTTTGTTGAATCAAGATTAAAGTCCCCATAATCTACTACAGATGAGTCTGTTTCGGTCTCATCTGCTCGTAGCATATTCATCACTTACCACCATACACCTGATAGGATCCACTGAAGCCGTAATAACTTGAACTAGAAGACCAGCTGTAAGAGGTACTAAACACCACCAGCATGTAGTTACTTGTAGATGTCACAGACTGCATGGACCATGGCCCAGTGTATCTCTTTAATAAAATCACATCTACTCGATATTGCCCATCGTATATGTAAACGTAATCAGATGTAGATACAATGCTTCCGTTTGTGCTAAAATAGAAATAAAAAAAAAATATTTTGGTTCAATCGTAAATATAAATTACAAAAAAAATAGGTATCCTTTTCATTACTTTATAAGGTTTGATTCAGAACGACTGTGTCATTTTAAGTGTAAAAATACCGGGTGCTTCATTGATAACTTTTAAAGGTATGTTTTAGAAGATGTTTTGTATGTTTTGTTTATATTTGGTCTCTCCTATTTGTAAAAGAAGTCTATCTATCTATCTATCTATCTATCTATCTATCTATCTAGCTAGCTAGCTGTCTGTCTGTCTGTCTGTCTGTCTGCCTGTCCGCAGGGCCGGACTTGGTATATGCTAACTAGGCTACCGCCTAAAGCCTCCAAATAGTGGGTGCCTCGAACAGGACTCAAAGAAATTTTTAATAGAAAAAATAGAACTGTATGCAGAACTCAAGGTCTCTACTATGATTTAGGGTTACATTGTTTTGTTTGGTGTAATGCATAAATTGTAAGACAAATTTCCATACGAACAATAAAGATTATTATTATTATTATGTTAGAAAAGAACGAGCATTCATTCTCTGGCGCCGCCAGGGTCGAGTTTTGTTAAAGGGAAACAAAATTCATCGTAGTGCCTTTTCTCAGTTTCCACAGAGAAATTTTCTGGTGATGAGGCAGGTCTTCAGTAGTACCTGCCTCTGACAGGCAACGAGACTGTTCCTATAATGTCAATGGCCTTGAAGGTATCTGTGAGATCGGTTGTTATTATCATATCGGTTGATATAACAATAGGGTATATTGTTGTTTTAGATAACTGTGACGAACTTGCCGAAGGATGTATTAATAAGTTGATGAATTCATAGGAAATGACGATCACACTTGCCGGGGATTATATTATCAAACTTGACAATTCAATGAAATGAAGAAAGAAACATCTCTCTGTATTTTCTTCAAACTTCTTTAATAACTTCTTCAACTTTCACATCAAATTAACTTCTTAATTCAATAACAACTTGACACTTCATAAATAAAACTTAAAGATACATAAAACTTCACATAATATAACTTCAACTTCAACTACTAAAACTTTACTTAATGGACCCGCTAATATCACAAAACTTATTACTAATCGAGGACTGAGCGAGGACCATCGCTCTACAAGAACTACTACTATGCGAGGACTGAGCGAGGACCCCGTCTAACTGACTTTCCCCTTATTTATACTTTCTTTGATCGTACGTTCCAGAATCATGGAACTTTCTCAGATAATTATTTTAGTAACTTTGACCTTCTAGAAGCTGACGTGTGCTATTTTTTCCCTTAACCTCTTTCTTTGATTGGATATCTAAAATTAACTTGTTTACGCTGGACACTTGCACTGGTTTGAACTTGCTTCTAGAAACTGGTCGAAATAGGTAACAGACTCGACTCGTGACAATAACCTCCATAAACGCTTAATTTTCAAGGTTCCAATATTTTCGGCGTATTCTATCTCAGTTTTTCTTACATTATAAGACAGTGGTACGGCGATATCAATAATGGTAGCGGCTTTTTCTTTTTCGATGAGAAACAGACCAGGGCGATTAAAATCTACCGTTTTGTCGGTCAAGATAGGCCTATCCCAGTACAGCTAATGATAAGTAGACTCGAGAACCTGTTGTGGTGTGTATTTGCAATAAGAGGGGAGTTTCCTTACCGATCAAATTGTGTGTCAAAGCCAAGTGCTGGTGTATTAGCTTTGCAACATTTTCGGCATTTGTCAACAACATTGAGTTATAGAAAATGCTTCTCGTAATTTTTTGTCCTGATTACTCTGTTTTGTATTGCTGTGACAAAGCCTTCTGTTTCAGGGGAGAGATGACCTGCTTTGAGCCATGCTAAAGAAGCAGCCTTTTCAATGTTGTCCCCATCTAATAAAGCCTGAAATTTTCCGTGGTTTTTTTTTTTCTTCCCATTGGCGAATCTCATGCCCTACGTCGTCCAAACCGACATTAACATATTATTATTATTATTCATGAATGTTTAGATCTACTTATTAGACTGTATTACACCACTTTGGACATTTCTCACATCAATCACATTTATTTTTCCAATTAGACATTAAGCTTTCCATGTCCAGAAATTTAGCATTGTAGAATGGGAAATAAATTGTCTATGACAGTTCAAAGTGTGTATACATTTTTTTGACGCACCCTGTATATATTAGAAGACCATTGTTTCTTCCTTTTGGTGAAATGTCGAAACGTTATTTCTAGTCTGGTGATTCATGAATCGTCCAAGAAGCAAATTGGTGCTATCGGGGTTACATGAATTTAACTTATCTATTGATTAAGATACAGGAATGTTTTTAATTAATTGTGTATATTTCGGTCCTAATTTATTGTATTTCTATTTCATTTGAACCATTTACTTCGTCTAAGGCAATTACCTAAAGCGGGCCCTACTGCTGTCTGTCTGTGTGTCCGTCCATCAGGCCGTTTGTATGTTTATTAATCTAATCTACCGAATCTATGATTCTTTGTATGCATCTGTCTATGTATCTATCTTTGTTTCAGTTCGCAGTACATAAGTTATAAAAAAAAATGAATGGATAAAATGAAAAAAAGATATTAAAAAATTGACTCTTGGATGGCTGCCTTGTCATGTGGTTTGAGCACTGGACTGTCGTTCGGACTCATCGATGGTCCCGAGTTCAAACCCTGCCTGCTCCCATTCACAGTCGTCCTGCGGGAGCTTTGGACCAGGAACTAAATTATCTTCAACTCTGCAGGAACATCCAAAACATTAAAACATTTTACCTTAATGTAATAACTTGACCTGGTCTAGCTGTTATAAGCCAGGTGTATTGGCTATATATTTTGTAGTTCAATGGATATGGATACCCTGGGCTTGCTATATAGCCAGTTGGTTCAGTTAACACAGCAGAGTTGTCTAGATAATAATAATAATAATAATAATAATAATCTTTATTATCCGTAAGGAAATTTGTCTTACAATTTGTGCATTACACCAAACAAAAAACATTATAACTATAAGAAACCAAAGTGTACATTCACACCAGACTCACTCATAATTTACATGTGACAAAGTTTATACCAGATTGTTCTTATTTAATCAGAATATCGCCATTTTAAATAAACACAAAAAAAGCTTTTGTTATATCAATACAATCTTTTAACAAACAAAGCTTGTATTCACTCACTCCGTCTGTTTGTCTGTCTCAGTGGATTCTTTCACACATATTTTTATCCACTTCCGGTTCTCAGACCAATTTGAAATTTCACCCTATCACTTCATAACAAAAAAGTAACCAATTAGTTAATCAATTACTGATAATTTTTTTTTTCTCCCTTCACTTAATATAAGCTTTGTTCTTTTTTTAACAAAGCTTATATAAACTCGACGACGTTATTGCACTACTCGAGTCTACAAATAAATGAATATAAGAAATGACGGAGAGGCTAGATAGAGAGGCATCCAAAATTGGCCTCCACATAAACGTGGATAAGACTAAAATTATGCGAGTGGGATAGAAGGCAAAGGTTGCCCCCATCAGACTTGGCCAGTCAAAGCTTGAAGAGTTGGACAAGTTTACATACATTGGCAGCATCATAACAAACGATGGGAATTGCCTACCATGGCGCAGCATGCCGAATAGGAAAGGCAGGGAGCATTTTCCAAAGGCTGAGGTCTTTTTGGATGGATTTGTGGAGTCAGTTACAGAGATAGGGTCTCGAAAAAAGGAATTCCTATTCCGATCTGGATTCGAACACTTAAGGAGGTTGTGACAGAGCGTCACATGAGGTTTCTGGGACATGTTCTCCAACAAAATGAACTATGCATACCAAGAGCGCGATGACATGGGGGCCAATAGGAGGAAAGCGCAAACAGGGACGTCCTCGTATAACTTGGCGCCACATTTTCATGGATCAGTGGACTCCAGGTGGGAAGAGTGCTTCAGACTTTTCCAGTGACAGATCTTTGTGGAGACAGCTTGCAGCCCAATGCGCAAAACGCCAAGGGAGGATCTGCATCTATGTAAAAAGTAATTAACTGAGTCTAAGTAAGGAAGTAAAAAATATCAACTCGCTCTAACTGTGTGTCTGTATGAATCCCAAAAAGTGTTTTTTTTTTTCTCTGCCACTTCCCATTCTAGGCTTAAGTTGAAACTTTGCACAATTATTCAGTGTACTTAACGAATCATGAGTCAATTAAAAAATTAAGCCACTTTTTAAAATTATTACTGGTAATTAATTATTGTCTTTGATATAATAAATATGGGAAAATAAATGCTACTGAATGAGATGTGGATGTATATACTGATCTATTCCCCTGGTTAAGTTTTGTCACATATTTGTCCCACTTCCAAGTTGAAGTTTTTTGCATAATTATTCTTAGTCGATGACAATACACTATCAATCAAAAACCTAAAAAAAAATTAATCAATTAGTTCTAAATAATAAGTTTTGTTTTATATAGCAGAAAGGCAGATAAACTCTTACATCTTGAGATAAATAGCAGCAATTAGCGGTTGTTTCCCTTCGATAAACTCTCTTTTTTTCCCCTTCTTTTAAGTATTTGAACATGTTGCTTGTCTATTTAGCCATAAACCACAAACGTTTTCAAAAATATTTGAAGTATTTGATTTTACATAAATAATACATTGGCCCAGGAAGAATAAAGACAGATTGTGCAGCTGTCCAGGGTCTTTTCACCCAAGGGCGAGACCAAAAAGATATTCAAACTTTAAAAAAATACATTATTAAATAACAAAAGAACATCAAATTATAATGAAATGTACAAATATACTTTTGAGTTACTACATTTGCAAACATTTGTTTAAAAAAAAGTGAATTGGAATTTAAAAATAATAAATATTTCATTTATTTCATTTTTAACGAAGAACCTATAAATGCACGCCATCACAGAGTCGGCCCCCCCCCCCCCCCCCGAAGGGTCCAATCATGTGCGGTAATCAATGTAAGTAAAGGCATACTACTGTGATACATTGATGTAACTTAGCGACGAATGTTAATTTACTTGAGTTAAATGCTTTAAACTCTATTCAATAAAATATTTAATCCAAATTAAACATTGCTCGTAAAAATGATAATTTGAATAGAATATTATAGTTGAACTAAAACATATTGAAAAAACAGGAAAACATTAATAATCTTATAGGAAATTAGCACAGTTTAAAAAATGTACTTATGACAATGACCAATGTTAAGGATACTCAGCTGTGTACAACCGGATAGTTAGCTATACTTTCTTTATTTGGTGGCGTAAATCGATCTTTCTTGAATGTTTTCATCATTGATAGTAAGTTCTATAAGCATCCCACAATTTCACGTTAACCCTACATCATGTTGAATGATCTGCTTTACTTTCTCACGCACACGCAATGTGACCTAATACTATTGTCTGTTGACCATCTATGGTTTGTCGTTATCGTATGCTGTCAAGCGTGACATTTTCAGATACGCATGCGACAAAGAAATTGGGATATTCTGTTCTACCAATGACTTACTTCTAATGACTTACTTCTAATGACTTACTTCTAATGACTTACTTCTAATGACTTACTTCTAATGACTTACTTCTAATGACTTACTTTTAATGACTTACTTCTAATGACTTACTTCTAATGACTTACTTCTAATGACTTACTTCTAATGACTTACTTCTAATGACTTACTTCTAATGACTTACTTCGAATGACTTACTTCTAATGACTTACTTCGAATGACTTACTTCTAATGACTTACTTCTAATGACTTACTTCTAATGACTTACTTCTAATGACTTACTTCGAATGACTTACTTCTAATGACTTACTTCGAATGACTTACTTCTAATGACTTACTTCTAATGACTTACTTCTAATGACTTACTTCGAATGACTTACTTCTAATGACTTACTTCGAATGACTTACTTCTAATGACTTACTTCTAATGACTTACTTCGAATGACTTACTTCGAATGACTTACTTCGAATGAAGAAGACAGCTCTGAAGCCTGTATAGCCTTTAGTAGTTCCTCTGTAATTGACAGTAAGTCTGTTTGATTTAGAAGCTTGATATTTGGCGGTATAGTCATTAGACCGACATAGTGCACTTCTAAGCGTCATCGTGCCTTCTAATACTTCTACATAATTGGAACTACAGTACAATGTATTCATGTTCACTTCAAGTATCCTAGAGAGAGAAAGTTTTACACGTGACATCAGTTTTAGAGCATTACTTTACTTGACAGAAAGAGATTAGAAACAAGATTACAAAGAGAGTTTGTGTTGACACACAAACTCAGAGGCGGCCCCCGTGGGAGACGACCCCCGTGGGAGACGGATCCCTGTCGGATCCGCATATTCGCAAGGAATATCCAAGACGTGATTTTGTTTTGATTGTTAAAAGTAATAATGTTTCAAAGATTCATTTGACGTTGTAAAAAGTTTTTTTAGTCTAAATCATGGCTGTCTGGTAGTGAGGTTTGCGCGCTGGACTGTCGTTTGGATTCATCGATGGTCCCAGGTTCAAACCCTACCCGCTCCCATCCCCCGTCGTCCTGAGGGAGGTTTGGACTACAACTCTAAAGGAACATCCGAAACATGTAAAACAACAAAACATTCTAAACTAGACCAAGAAATTCTAGATCTAGATTCTACAATGATTTTAATAAGAACTTAAATCTTAATCTAGTTTTTAATAATCTAGCTCTAGTGTAAAAAAATAATTTAGATCTAGTGTAAAAAATCTAGTTCTAGTGTTTAAAAAATATCTAGATCTAGTATAAAATATCTAGATTAGATCTAAATCTAGCTATTGTATTTTTAAAATGCGAGTCACATTACGAGGTTTAATAAACATTACTATACCGAGTTGTTTTAGCATTTCATTTAAAGAATTTATTCTATATGACGTCAAAGGAAAAAAATTCCATTACGTCACACGTCAGGGTGGCTGCCTGGTCGTGCGGTTTGCGCGCTGGACTGTCGTTCGAATTTATCGATGGTCGAGGGTTCAAATCCTGCCCGCTCCCATCCCCCGTCGTCCTGCGGGAGGTTTGGACTAGGAAGTAAACTATCTTCTACTCTGAAGGAACATCCGAAACATGTAAAACATTTTACAACAAACGTCCTAGTTAGACTAAAAAATGTCTTCTATACGAGCAGCTTCTCGAGGGTTCATAGACATTGGTGCACCGAGTGAGTTCTTTTAGCATTTCATTTGATGGTTAGTTAGACTGAATATATATATTACATATATGTAAAGGGATTAAAGACGCTTTTTTTGTTTTGTCTGTCAGTCTGTCTGTCCGTCATATTAATAGCGAGAAAAAAAAAAGACTAAAAGTTATTGAAAATCTGATTAAAATTTAATTTCGCTTCCGAAACATTGCATTAGTTTTAAGTTTCTATAATAGATTGTTCCGGATGTTTATGTATTTATAGTGAGATACAGTTAATTAAATTTGTGGGATGGTCTGTTATGAAAATTAGATGTACCATAGCCTTATGGAGAGATTTTAAAACCATTCTTTGGTGTTAGGAAGTTGTTTTCCTTAAAAATCGGAACATAATATTAACGATAATAAGATTGTCTAACATTTTAGCTAGAAAGTTAAATGTAGTGTAAGAGAGAAGTGCGATTTTACATAAATAGAGTTAAAATATTTTTCATAAAAAATCCGGAACAACCAATTTTCGTAAAATAGAAATTTATTTCTTTATTTATTAGAAGAGGGATTTCAAACATTTTGAAACAAAATCCGAAACATTCTTTACCGATTAAACAACTTTTATTATGTTTCGGCAAGAAAATTAACTGTAAAATAAAATAAAAGTGATTTTCAATAATCGTTTCTGGTAAATTACTTTCTTATTTTAAAATCCTGAACAACCTATTGTCGATATTTTTGAAAAAAATAAAGTCATTTGACATAAATTTGTTTTAAGTTAAAAATTCGGAACAGTTGATATGGATAAATAAACTACAGTGACATAGTGTCAAAGAATATAAGTGTAATATTAGTCAATTATGCGATTTCAAACAATCATTTGACATAATTTATTTTTTTATAAAACAATATCCGGTACAACTTTATAGTTATTGAAATATAAATCGGTATAGATATTTTTATTTAGCATTTATATGCTATTACATTAAAAAACTGGAACAATGTATTAAAGATCATGTGTTTCTTGCAACGTTTAACCATGGAACTAAAATCTAATATAATTTAGAAGAGCAAAGAAATATTCGCTGGCATTGATTTGTTTTTCACAAAACATCCGGAACAATCTATTATAGATACTTAAAACTATTGTAATATTCCTGAATGAAAAATTAATGGTTAAATCAGATTTACAATAGCCTTCCTTTAGTATTATTTGTTAATCTAATCGTGACGGACAGACCGACCAACAGACAAAATGCACAAAAATAAACTTCACTAAACAAAAAATAAATAAAATCAGATTTAAAAAAAAAAGTTTAAGGAATTGGTTTAGCACCATAGCATGTTACGACGTTACGCTACTGCACGAAAGTCGCTGCATAAAAAGTCTATTTTAAAAAATGTGCGTGACATTTACATACAAAGTGCATTATTAGCCTTTATAAACAAACAGAAATGTTTTCTATTAATTTTAGCAGCTAGTTGACCAGAAAAAACACCTTAAACTATTATTTATATTTGCTGTAAACATTTCTTGTACATTTTATAAACATATTTGATTTAGTGATACTGAAAATACACAAAAACAGTCCATCTTTGTTAGCATATTATAAAATTGCTTCCCTTACATTTACGTAATTGTTTTAGAATTGGTGTATTTTTATGAAAAAATCGCTTGCATAATTAATTTTATAAATTAAACGGTTTGCTTTTAGAAAACCAAAAGTAGCCATTGCACCTAAACATTTCAAGCCGCATTTAATGGTGAAATAATATTTTTCATATCTCTTCGGACAGACGGACAGACTGACATTTTGCACAAACCTAATAGCGGCTTTTTCCCCTTACGGGCGCCGCTAAAAATCGATATTATGTTTGCAAAATACCACTGACTAATTGATTGACTGATGGATTTATGTATCAAGAGATCCCGTAAATAATTGAAACAAATTTTTCTTTGATCATTTAAGTGCTAAATAAGACGCAGTTTAGACAGATTCAAGACCACGATTTGCAAAAAAATTCTTTATGAGGATGAGGTTGCGTGTCAATGTGTTATGCGCCAACAGGCCCATTGACTCCGACTTCAGCCTGCTTTTCTTTCTGGGTGTGCCCCCATAGCCTTTGATCATCCAAGATCATCTGCAAGGCAGCAGGTGTTTATTTTCGGAGTTTTGTCTCCTAGATGAACTGCTATCCCTAGCTAAAGGGTTTCATCTACCCGGGTTTAGAGTTAGAGCGCCCTATACTCGCTTTTTGCAATCATTTCCCTGGAATTCTGAGATGTTTTTAGTAAATATTCTAACCACTGGAATACTTAACCTCATCCTCCATGACTGCAAACCAGTTGGTCCGCCGCTGTTTATTTGCTATTCACAGCCAACCGTTATATCTAAGGGTCTTTCTCCTTCCGCCACCTGGGGATGCGCTTGGTAGCAGATGGTAGCTCCCCCAAGATCTGTCTTTACAAAGCAATTTTGTCTGTCTCGTCAAAAGTTTATAATCGTTATTTCTACTAAACCCAATCTCGGATCAAGCTAAAATTTTGATAATTGTTTCATCTACTTGACAACACAAGAATCAATAAAATAAGTTAACCAATTAGTTAATTAATTATTGGTAATTAATTATTTTATTTATCTTGAACAAGGGAAAGAAATTGAGCTAGACTGAAGTCATGGTATAATCTGAATTAGTCAAAAACAATTGGTAAAAATATTTCTAGTCGCACAGAATTATTCTTTTTGGTCTAGATCTATTACAAATGTAATGACATGACTGATCCAAACTAATTAACACACTTATACTTCTTGTAATCTTTGTCTTTAAAAAAATATTAAAAAATGTCTTTCTTGTTTTCGTTTGAGTTACGTCATTTCCGCTTCCTTTTCAGACACCTACCTATAAAAAAACGTAGCTTAATAGCATGAAAAAAGATAATCTAGGTCAATTTCTTTTTTAGGTTAAGGTCCTTGTTAGACAAACTGCCGTAAATCTGGCGTTGCATTTACAAATTCTGAGAAAGCTATACTCGGATACTTCTTAATCACAACAAAGTTGCCAGCAGACGTAAGATTTAAAATGTTAGCGGTGAAAATGCGAAACAAAAAATCGAAAATCGGATATATTTAAATATATTTTGTGGAGGCACTGTAAGTACCCGTCAAGGAAACAGCTAGAATTTAGTGATAACAAGTAAGACATGTAACATTTGTAGTTTCCGCACCAGTTCGCTTAAAGCACAATTTAAAATTCCAAATGTCTTTTAGAATACATGCGCAGACACTAGCGGATCCAGAACTTTGGAGTGGGGGGGGGGGGCGATTTTTTATTCCAAAGCCTAACCCTAACGCCCAGTAAACCCTAACCCTACGCATAAACGTGTATACAGCGCGCGAGCGCGCGCGCGCACACACACACACACACACACACACACACACACACACACATATATATATATATATGTATATATATATATATATATATAAATATGAGAATAAAAAAAGCAGCATTTCTCAACCTTCGGCGAAAAACAAAAAAAATGGGGCAGCTCTTTAAGGTTCTCTGGTGAAGTTCGGGGCGAAGCCCCGACGCCATAAGCGTTTGCTTGCTTTTTTCACTGCAGAAACGCATTCTCCTGACAAGTACAGCTCATTATTCATCAATGGAGTTTGGGGCGAAGCCTTGACGCCAAAAGCGTTTTCTTGCTTTTTTCACTGCAGAAACGCATTCTCCTGACAAGTACAGCTCATTCTTCATCAATGGAGTACTGGGCGAAGCTAAGACGCCAAAAGCGTTTTCTTGCATTCTTCACTGCAGAAACGCATTCTCCTGACCTGAAGCTCATTATTCATACTATTAAAAAAACGACCTTTCGAATAATGTTGTACTTGAAAAATATTCTAATTTGAATTTATAGGCCCATAATACATTGCAAATAAAACCGATTTGTTCCTTGAAAAGATAGGATACCCCACGTATTTAGATTTTTGCTTTGAGGATCGCCGCCGAAAAAAAACTTATTCGATAAATAGTATTCAAGAATACTCTAGTATAAATTGTGAGTTATAGTCCCAAATTTATTTAGCTAGAAAAATATCATTGAGTAAAGGTTGGGAAAAGGTGACTATGAATATGTTATTTGAGTTTAGAACTCATCTCAATCATGACTCTTATACTGAAAAATTTCGTTTGAATTCTAACTTTTCCAATGCAAAGTCTTTCTTAAAATACTTATGATAACTTCATGTGAAATTACAAAAACTCTGTCTGGAAATGGGAATGGCGGTAGAGTGAAAACGATTAATCCTCGCTCCTTTACTAATTTCTGCTAAAGATTGCATTTGGCATTAAAGAATAGGTATGGGGCGACTCGATATAAGAATTTAATTTATAGTATATATAAATAATATTAGTGACAGATTTTTTTTAATTTTGTAATTTCTTAACTATAATACAAAAAGAAAAAGTATTGATTTGTCCGATGGGGGAAATGCGATTGTATGTATCGCCCCTCCCACCTGGTACAACCCTTTTTCATTTAAATTTACTAATGATACAATTTGAGATTAGAGTGTGGTACGACATATTTACAATGGGTCACATATCAATACGTAGTTTATATTATATAGATATTCAACTAATTTTATTCACAAACTATGATTCTCCACAAAAATAGGACCGCCCCCCCAGCACTCAGAGGGCTAGAGTGGGGAGGGCAGTACATGTAATCGCCCCCCCCCCTCACCCTACCGAATCTGCCAAAATACCAGAAAGGGAGCGACATAATATAAAATGTATATATTAATTCAACTAATTTTGTTCACAAACTATGATTTCTCCATAAAAACGGACCGCCCCCCCCACTCAAAGGGTTTAGGTGGGGAGGGCAGAAGAGGTATTCCTCCCCCCCCCCCACCAATCGGCAAACAGGGAACGACATAATATAACGATCGGTTAAAATATCAATAACAAGTTGCAAGGATATAGATATTTAATTGATTTGTTAGCAGGCTGTGATTTCTACCAATAAATTGGACCGCCCCCCCCACTCGAAAGTGTAGGGGGGCGGGATTGATACCATCGCTCCCTCCCGACCCCACCAAATCGGCCAACATACTAGAAATAGGTTTAAAATATAAATAATTAGTATATATTTTTAACATAAGTAATAAATTCGTATACAAATTGTGTGAATCCTATACTAAAGTTCGTCCGCCCCCCCCCCCTGGATCCGCCAGTGTGCGCAGAAGATGTACAGAAAATTTAAAAAATAATTCGCATAACTAAAAGCTTTGTCTTTATTAGTTGTGGGAAAATAAGTAAATCGCGTTTCAATGTGATAAAACGCACCGATCTTTAATCATAATCAAAGATATCGTCATTCATGCAGATTGCCTGCAATATAGGTATTACGTTCCATAATTTATTTCTAATTGAAGGTAAAAATATATAATCAACCTACTACCTATGCTTGGTTGCTCTGCACAGGTTATAGTCTTTAAAACACCGAAAGTCTATTAATACTTATTCTCTTTTGAAATGTTTTATAATAGTTAGTTACGGTCGTAGCGCAGCACGGTGTGCATGAATAATGGTGCGAATTTGTGTAATGAATGGAAGGGATGTTGAAAAGGGGAAGCCGGGAGGAATTGACAGGAAGAGAAATGAAATGTTCGTATTTACATAACTTGTTGTAATATTAAAGTATTTATAGAGTAATAACCTGAGAGTCTATTATTATTTCGAAGAGTCTTGTGTCGTAACAGAAATGTTGTATAATAATTAAAATGTGTGTGTTAATAAATCTATACGATATTCTGCCAGGTGCTAACCAAACTTGCAATGATATAAATGTTAACTATATTCAGTCCTTTTTTTTCCTTTACTGAAACTTCCAATTTTACTTACAAAGAATAGTTTTAGATATAAGTAATATTAGATTCTGTGTGTGCAATTATTACCAAAAATAGCGTTAAAGTGTTGACCATAAGATACCATTTTTTAACCGTGGACCACGGAAATAGATGACCATTTCATCATCTGCCTTATAGATTGCAAGGTCTCAAAAAAGGGTACTGTTACTAAATGAAGTGACAACTTACACCAATGTGACGTATGTGTCCGTGTCTCCACTGATGTTCCACTGGACTAGAGTGTTATAGCTCATATCTCCAGTGCTGACTATGTAGCCACAGTCGCCATTCTTAGCCGTTATGGTGGTATCTCCAGTAGCTGAGAAATAATTATTCATATCTAACTAACCATATTTTATTCATTGTTATCTTACAATCAAAACATGAGACATACGAAGAAAACATGTATAGCTCTGTAAAATAACGAGCGAATAACGACATTATATGTATTTATAAAGTTATTTTAAAAATAGTATGCCCTTCAATGTCACTCGAATGTTCGAATGTTTCTACATTTCTTACTTTTAACGCAAAAACCAGTTTGTGAGTACAATACAGAGCCATCGGGACAAGAACAGGTTGTAGGTCTACAGTACTCGGTCAAACATTGGGTGTCGTCACTGCATGAAGTTCCAAATGTTCTTTTCCCAGTATCTGGTTTGAGACACTTTGTATATGTCTCTGAACCTCTGAACTGAAAAACACAGACATTTTTAATATTAAAAATTATAGCGTGTAAAATTGATATTAAATTTATAAAAAAAAGGTATATGTACATAATATGGCCTTCTTCATGGAAATGGGATGAATGCCTGAGCATTAGCTGTGGTACATGACATATTCTTTTATAATCGAAATGATCAAAATATATGAAACATTCTCTTCAAAAGTGTGAACTTAAGTGACATATTGAAACAGGGGAAGTAAAAGTCGCTAAAAGCAGTGATCATTACATTTTCAGTGTGGCACACTTTTCTTCAAGAGCTGAGGCCCATGTTTTCTCACTGTCTATAGCTTTCTTGGTCACCGTCTCTCTCCAACAGGTGCGGTCTAAGGCTATCTCTTCCCAATGGTCAGTATCAATGTTTACTGATTTTAAATGCCTTTAAATCCACATCAACTTAACGGGGGTGGAGGGGGGGGGGGGCGACCAGTTTTTCTTGAGCCAGACGCAAGTTGTCCGTACAGAATGATTTTTGGGATGCGATTGTCCACCATCCTGCGAACATGTTTGAGCTGTCTCTTTCTCTGTTATATTTGACTATTCTGTTTTGACATTCAAGTTTTCTTCGGAAAAGGGGAGAGGGCGGAAGGTTGCCGAATGGGGGCCAATATATGTCTTCCGCAAAGCGTAAGTTAGTGACTTTTCTTCTTCCAGCGCTTACTGAAACTTCGTAGCCCTCGAGTGCATCTTCCATTATCCTTTCAAGGAAGATATTGAAAATAGATGGTAAAAGTTACCAGCCTTGTCTCACTTCAATTGCTTTTTAAACCAGTGCCCAATGCGTTTTTTTCCATTGTCGCCAAGAGTGTCCCATGCCATACTCGGCGAAACCATTTCAATGAGGACATGGAAAAGTTTCTATTGATTTCTCGCAGAGAATTATTAAGTGCAGACTTGAATTATTTCGGTTAAGGATGTTGGAAACTTTATTTCAATGGAAACTAAGAGGAAATGGCTTTACCCCATAGATTCGCGTAAATACATTGATAGCCCATTCTGTTTATAATCCGCAAAAAAACGGCAGTGCATTATTTCTAAACTTTGAAAACTAAAGATCATCAGACAGAAATGATCAATTTTTCTAGATTCGAGGCTACGTCCCTTAAAGCTTGAAAAGGGTTACGTATGTAGAAGTCTATATATATATATATTTGTCTGTGGTCTGGTCATTATTGGATAAGAATTTGTTACCGTTTTCCAGTCTAGGTATAACAAATATAAGTCTGTGTGTATCAACTAACAGCAAATAACCATGTTAGTGTTAGTAGAAATCGATAAAGCTAATATATTTAGTCCTTAATTTGTTTATGGACATATTAGCCCCAAGTTTTATCATAAGACATAACCGTATAACTTTTTACTAAATGATACATAAATATCATAAAGTCTGTAGGCTGAACACTGTCAAACTTCGGATTAAAAAAATTTGATGTTATTAAATTACAGAATACGGGTTTGTAAAAATAGATTAGAAAGAATGATTGAACATGATATTGCAGAAAACGCCAACTTTGCATTACACAAGAACACGAAGCAGAGATTCGAACTCTGTACTGTGATCTCAACAATATAGAGTGCATATTTACGTCAATACTAGTACACTATTTGAATGCAGTCTGTAGAAACATTCATAACAAGTAGGCCTACACATCGTTTGATCTTAATTGAAATTGAACTTTCGATAAAAGAAACTAAATGAAAAAAAAACAAAACGAAAGGAGAAGAGAAAATGTTTTCATATATTTATATATATTTATGTAAACGTAAATGATGGAAGTAATTTAAACATTCAGCTACTCAGAACTCAAAGTATACCTTGCATAGCATGATCATTAAATGACTAAGTAGGTACCGAGCACGTTTTGTGACGTGGTCACTCTCAAGTCTTAGGCTTTAATTAGAATTAATATATTAGCAGGAATTGAAATAGTGTCAATGCACATATACCCATAATTTTTTATTCAATCATGTTTACCTTCAGAGCACATATTACAATAAATAAACCTTTGCATATCATCAACTCCATTCCTCTGCTAGTCCCAGGAAAAAGATTTACTTCCTTCCACCAAAAAACACATAGTGTTTGTTTGGCTTGTACAATGCAGAGAGAAAAATAATTGGGGCTTGTGTGTGTATGGAGGAGGGAGGGGTGGGGAAACATGGGGGCAGGGGAGGTAAGTTCAACTCTGCATTATAGAAGCATTATCTTTGACTACTGAAGCGTATTGTATTTCTCATGTTATACCTGTATGGGTGTCTCGTTTGTGTCAGATATTCGTTCATTCAGTTACACGGTGACCAAAACGTTTTAAAGCAGGCCCTGTAAACGATAGATGTGTGTACATTATATATTATTACGAAATGCGGCATTCTCTAGATAGATAAGGATCGAGACGCTCGATTCCTGGAAAACAAAGGACTACACGATTACCATTTGGCATAGCTTGAAGTACCACCAGCAGAGGCGTAGTGAGCAAAATGTGCGCCCGGGGAAAGAAATTTTATTTAAGCTTCCTCCCTCTTATTTTCCATGAGCATCACATAGAAATAAAGGCTTATAAATAATAAGCATTTAATAATAGTATTAATCTTAAAACATATTACCTAACTAAAATATTAACAATATTTGTTTTGCGCCTTTCTCGGTGTTGCACCCATCTAAGGGTGGCGCCCGGGGCATCGTGACTCCTCGCACCACTCACTACGCCTCTGAACAGCAGTATTATAGAAACTACTGTTAAAAAAGATCTACATTAGAATGTAGAAACTATTTCACAAATTTTGCAAATAACGCCAGACATTCTATAAAATGTCTTGAAATTTGCACTTAGTAGGTTACCAAATGTATTGATATATATATATAGTGAGAATTTGAGAGAGGCTATTTTAAATATACAATGTATATTTATTAGAAAAATAATCGAAATCTCAAAATTTGAGATATTTTTTAATAGTATTTAATAATTTTGTTAACAAAATATAGAAAAAAAATACAATAAAAATACATATACAAAAATCTGGTGGTTAAGTAAAAATACATGACGATTAGGCTGCTAGAAACCTCGCAAACTAGACTTTTAAGTAAACTCATCTTCACGATGTTGCTGGCTGTCTGATAAAAAAAAAAGGTGCTCACTTATGAAGCAGTCAATCTTTGTGTTTAATTTTCTAAAAAGAAAAATATTAAAAATATTAATTTTTTTTTAAATGTTCAAGGTTTCACCCTACGCCCACCCTCCATGAAGTTGTGACTATAAAATGGAAGGTTTTGTAAAAATATGATAAATGTTTATTTCTGTTTTCCTTATATATTATCACAATCTATTATCATTTTTTTTTGTGGGGATGAAAGTAAATACATTGACACTACGTGAGAGTAAAGCGACAAATGAAAGTTAGAGTAAAAAAAAAAACACATTCTCTTTGAGTTTCGTATTTTCTTTTACAATATCTCTATTTCTTGGAGGGTGGAAACCTTCTGAGTATGTGGGGGGAAATCCAGAAGGGCGAAGCGTGCAATGTCTGCCTCTAACTCCTGTAGTGTTTCATTCGTGTTCTGTTGTCTGGTCTTCAAATTGATAGCTGTTAGCTCTCTGACATTTTACATTCAGCTCTGGTGCTCCTGATTTCAGTACTTAAACGACAAGAGCTGCGTTTTAGTACAAGCCTTTGGCGATACTCTGTAGAAGGACCATACTATATTTATTCTAAAGTTTCATAAAAATGATCTAAAACATTGCCAGAGTAATAGCACGTTAGAATACTTGTATATTTAATGTCGATTTTATTCTTATGTTTACCTAGTACGCCTATTTTTTAAAAGTTTTTATTTTTTATTTTTTAATTTGTTAAGACTTTTATTTATTTTATGGAATGGCCACACAGCCCGTATATCATTGTAATATATATATACTGTTTTAAATACGGCCTTTAGTCTTTGGCTTGTTATCACCGAGATTCAAACTCGATACATCTCGGTTAGGAAACCCATCTATAATACTCAGCCACCACTCTCCCATAGAGCACTTAATTTGGTGAATAATATTCTGAAACATTATTAACTAACACAATGCAATATATTTCAAAATGCAATTGAAGTTTTCACATGAAAAAAAAATTTGGAAAATGACTTCTTCAGTGTCTCTATAACTTCACAGTGCTTATGGGTCTCACTTATAATGCGAAATCATTGAACGAAACCAATGTTTATTAAAACCATCTACACACACAAACACTCTATCACATAAAAAAGAAATAATGAGTTTATTAACGGCTACAGTTCAGTTTTAAATGACATAAATAGAGTGTATCTTTCAGTGTGCTGTCGGCTGCGTTCTCTTCCAGAGCTAAGGGATGTATATGGCAAGTTTTATCAAGATTAGTCAAATTGTTTAGATTTCTATGCGGGGGACAAAACACACACACATACACACAAGCCATTATATATGGCTCTGAGACATGGACACTATACAGAAAGCAACTAAGACTACTTGAGCGCTTGAGGGAAATACTGCATTCCTTACTAATCTTCGGACTCGAAGGCAAGCCTTATTATTATTATTATTATTACATATAACTATAAATACATATTAAGTCAGTTACAAATTAGAAACTTAATTATGTTACATAAAGCTGAATTATAAATTTATATTTATATTCATTTGTAGAAGTAGAATAAGTAAGGAACATATAGTTGGGTACAAGATTTCTTATTTCAACTAAGCTTATGTTTTCACTAGTATCTGCCACATTATGCTTGTTCTTAAAGCTAATTTATTTCCACCAAATATATGCATATGGTATATCTGTGTAACAAATGAAAACATATATGAACGTGTTTATTGAAACGACCAGATGGTTACATCCGTAGAAGTTGGGGTCAATCGGGGATTTCCTTAGTGACGCGAAAGTACATGAAAAACTTGGAACGGAAATAGAGACAGACACCGAACAGGGAGACATATTGCAGCAGTGCTAAGAAGAACATTTTTTTTTTTTAAGATCTGACAACAGTGGATTATACTGTTCTTGTTCTGATAAAATTATCTATTATTTGAACGAGACATTATTCTATTATTTCTGTTGAAAGTGTTTATATTTAGAACTCGCGACTACAAAAAACATAATGTCAAGTCTGTAGACTCACAGCCTTCTCAACAGAAGTGACAACACTTCTCAACAACAGTAGGTCCAAGTCATTCCTGACATGAGCGAACAATTCCCTACAGTTAATTTGTTTCATATATAATTCCATCCTCATCTTTTGAGTCTGGCTCAAAACTTGTATTTATAAAAGTAGGTGTAGATGAAGCTTCGGGCTGCTTGACACCGAGTGCATTCTTCGGTGGCACTGGCGGCCTAGCAGGTACCACAGGTTTGTTTTCTAAAGCGTCAGCTGCAGGAACAGCAGGCTGCGCCGTGTTCGTTGTTTGGATAGTCAATGTAGTCTGACCAGAAGTTGTTGCATTTTGTTCTTCTTTATTACCATTTTGTAATGAATCTTGAGCTGAAAATAATTATTGATTCATTCAGTAACAAAACAAAAATAGTATTACATTTTCATTATTAATATCTTACTGATACAGAATAAAGAGTCTAGATGCATAATAAAGGAATAAAACAGTACAAACGATCTGAACTGAAAGTCCATGGAAGGTTGAAACAATGGAATAAAGAAAAGTAATTTAGAAGATGTTCACACATTTTTTTTGAGGCGCGTTGGTAAAGCTCTTGGCTTCTAAATAGCGGGTCCCGGGTTCGAATCCTGGTAAAGACTGAGATTTTTTATTTCTGGATCTTTATCTATAAGCGCCTCTGAATCCATCCAGCTCTAATAGGTACCTGACATTAGTTGGGGAAATGTAAAGGCTGTTGGTCGTTGTGCTGGCCACATGACACCCTTATTAACCTCAGGCCACAGGAACAGAGAAACAGTACTTTTTAAAAACATTTATCATCGTTAATATGAGTTATACAAGTTTTAACTATTTATATAGTGATAACCAAAACATGGGGCGTGTTAAATCACGCAGCTTTGAAACCGATAAATATTGGGTCCGAAATCTCGTTGAAGTTTGGGAAGTTGAATTTTGGGATTCTTAGGACGCTCCTCAGTCCGCCCATCTCTACTAGCTGCCTAACATTGGTTTGACGTTGTGCTGGTCACTCCAAACTTACAGGAACCAACGGCCATAGAAACAGGTGGACTAAACATCATCTGCCCTATGTATCGCAAGGTAATGGGTACTCCTTTTTATAATATACGTATATATATATATATATATATATATATATATATATATATTTAATATATATGCACTAACATTAAAAACATAATACTTAAATAAAAGCAACGACAATCAAATACATTTATACCTGGTCTTGGAGGGCAAGTTCTGTAATCATTACTTCTTGCTTCTGTGGCTTCTCTGATTACAATACCTCCTCTACAAAAGGATTAATACAAACATCACATAATATATTATGTAGCTTCTATACGTGTAGTTCTAGATCAATGATACCCAAAATACAACCTAAGGGCCAGATACGGCCCGCTGGCCAGATCATGTCCGCTAGAGATTCTATTTGGACCGTCGAAACGTCGGCACAAAGTGAAGGAAATTACTCTCCCTAAAAATGATTGAAAAAATATCTTTACCTAAGCTATGGCCCTTATTCTTTCATTTACTTTATTTAACCTTGGTTAGGCCAATAATAGAATATGCATCCTCCGTTTGGGACCCCTCAACTCAAGATAACATTAAGAAACAGGAACAGACACAAAATAGAGCAGTGAGATTCAAAACAAACAAATATTCACACTTAACCAGAGTAACACCTTTAGTAAAATCACTAAATTTACAAAGCCTTCAGGACAGAAGACTCAAAAGTAAAGAAGCAATTATACATAAAACACTGAACCATAATCTTCAAATACAAAAACAAAATTTAATAAAATACTCAGAAAGACACAAAGATGAAGGCACATTCCTCGTCCCATATGCTAGGACAAATTTGTACAAATACTCCTTCTTCCCTAGTGCTATTAGAGCATGGAATGGGTTGCCTGAGCTAGCCAGGAAAACCAGTGACTTGGCAGAATTTAAGTCATTGGTTAATATGCATGACTAAATGCATGACGCGTAGGACGTAATCATCTTCTTTTTTGAAGTAACGTCTGTATTATATAAGATAAGATAAGAAGAAGATTATATGATTGGTACCATGACCTTCAATATTTGTGCGTTATGAGATGGGACTCGGAATGGAGAATCTGCCAGGAAAATTGAACGTCTTAAGGAACCTGATAATACGCAAACATGTTTGTTTTGTAATGAATGTGTAGCGATTTAAACAACAACAACATAAAAACCGCATGATGAAACAAATATGGCGACATTCTTGCTTTGAGCCGCGAATAAAATCTTTTTAAACAACAGGTACTAGATCCAGAGTTTTCTAATCAAATAGTTTCAGGTTGATTCATTTCCTTTGGTATATTTTCAAATAGTTTCAAGCAGTACTTTTTTGTTTAAAAAAAGTACATGCCGATACTCAGTGATGGATTGTCTAAGTTTTCACTACTAATAAATTAATAATAAACGTTAAAATACAAGAAAAGTAATAATTTTGTTTACCGACATCTAAAAAGGTGCCGGTACGCCGTACCGGTGCGTACCGTCACACAAAAACAATGGTTTCATGTTAATTTCATTTCCCTTTTGTATCTTTTTGTGGCCGCGAGTGTTGGAAATTAAACTGACCCGCAGGACGAGTATTGGAAATTAAACTGGCCCGCGAGTGTTGGAAATTAAAATGGCCCGCAGGACGAGTATTGGAAATTAAACTGGCCCGCAGGACGAGTGTTGGAAATTAAACTGGCACGCAGGACGAGTATTGGAAATTAAACTTGCCCGCAGGACGAGTATTGGAAATTAAACTGGCCCGCGGGACGAGTGTTGGAAATTAAACTGGCCCGCGGGACGAGTATTGGAAATTAAACTGGCCCGCGGGACGAGTGTTGGAAATTAAACTGGCCCGCAGGACGAGTGTTGGAAATTAACTGGCCCGCAGGACGAGTGTTGGAAATTAAACTGGCCCGCAGGACGAGTATTGGAAATTAAACTGGCCCGCAAGACGAGTGTTGGAAATTAAACTGGCCCGCAGAACGAGTAAGTCTGGACCTCACTGGCGTATATCAATCTATATTATCTCACCTATACGGTGCAGATCTCTTTTGATTTCTCAAGCATAAGATGATCACCGAGACGACAGCTACTATGGCAACAGCCCAACCGACTGCAGCGACAACAACCAAGGCCATAAATGTTTTCTTGTCAACTGTTTCCGGTAAACAACAACAAAAGATTAATACTATTTATAAAATATGTTTAATTTTGTTTATCAAGCTAATTTTAGTGAACAAAACAAGTGTAAAGAAAAAAAAAAGATACACATAACCACCAATTTTAAAATTAACATTAGACGATTAAGAACATTAAAGATAAAACTTTCTTTAATTGCAAAGCTCAGCGAAACAATCATGCTACAATTTCTCCAGTGCCTATGATCCTCTGAGCTGAAGGAGAATGCTAGTGCTTATTAATATCTACCAGCATCCTGCTGGAAGCTCATGAATATTATGTAGTCCTAGCAAATATGATACTGAAACTACAATTTATGACGACTTGGGCATTATAGCTATAACTAATATTAATATTTTGTGCAAAGTTATTTGAAAATTATTTTTAATTATATTAAATATAGGTACAGAGCGTGTGGCGTATGCACAGTTAATATTTCTAGCTCATAATTAATTAAAATACATCATAGTACATATATAGAATTCAACATGATTTTCAATGTAGAAAAATTATTTGTTCACATTTTATGAGTTTCAGCTATTACATTTGTAATATAGATTTCTACTCTTGACGAAAACAAAGTTTTGAACCCAGGTCTATCTTTACGACAGTTCGAAACACACACCAGTCTTCCAAGAATCCATCCGGTTCATCCTGAGCTTCATTTTTTTTCAAAAATTTTAGTACATCTTTTTATTTGTATATTCTTTTTGGATGCGGTGGGCGTGTGGGTGTTGAACGGAATTTTTAATAGACCTGCCTGTTCTTAAAGACTCAAAGCTAACACAAATTAAAATACCTTAAGTAAAAAAAAAGTATTTAAAAAAAAAAAAGATTGATTAATTATTGAAAAAACAACAACAACAACAACGTCAAGTGCACTTACTACTCTCTGAAGTGCACGCCTGTTGACACGTGTACATGGTAGTGTTCAGTGTCTGACGTCTGCACACAAAGTCACGTGATGCACACATGTCTTCTATGGTCGGGTCACACAGTTCTCCCACATTTAATGCTAAATTTTAGAAGTCAACATTTTTTTTCTTAGAATTGACAGAACAGTTTTTTTGTTTGTTAAATATTTAGACGTTACTTTCCTTGAGAGTTAAAAAAAAATAGTTAGAAATGTTAAAAAGTAGGAATTTCACAGCCTGAGTTTATTTAACCCAATGCATGACGCGCAGGACGTCATCATCTTCTTTTTTTTTTAAAGTAAAGTCTGTATTCTATCAGATAACATAAAATTTTTATTGTAGATTTTCATACAAGTCAGAAAAATACTATAAATAGCTCACCGGTGTCTCCAGTGTACAAGATAGAGGACGTGTGGATAAGTTTTTTTTTTTTTTTAAATTATTTTTACTTTTTATTTTTTAAGCTCTTCCATTTCTAACACAAAACAATTATAATAAAAAGGAAGTTTTAAACTTTCAATCTAAAAACTTAATTGAAATCAAAATGGTCAATTACATAGCGGTAACAACGAAGGATTTAGTATGCCAATTAACCGCCCCCGAAAATAAACAATAGAAGTGTTGAACAGTAACACTCAATACGCTCTCATCAGACACCCAAGGGCCTAGAAGGAACTGCTTCGCTACTATCGCTTTCTCTGTCTTCCCCTTCTTCTTCTTTCGGATACTGCTTTCTGATGGTACGTTCTTGCGAGCCCCGAAGACCCTTTGATGTGGCCATAGAGTTGAGTTTATGTTTTTGGACAGTTGTCATCATTGAGTCAAATTACTGTATTAATCTATGAATCATTTTTTATATCTCTTCATTTGTTACCACCCAAAGAACAAGACTGTTTCACAGAAATGTGAGAACCCCCAGTGGTGAGAGATGGTTCCATCAAGAATGTGAGACCCTCACTTAAATGTGAAACAACACAGAGAGTTCCACTGTGAATCTGCCCAAACCATTGAATCGCCAAGTAAAATTTGTCTATGATTCGAGTCCTTATCCAAATAATTGCCGCTACAACCTAAGAGAGCGGAAATCAAATTCCAATTACAGGATTTAAATGACTTGTGTATTTTATAAACAGTTTGGTGTCAATCTGTATTGCAGATGTGTTTAGATGTTTCTATCTGATATCTAAGACTGTATAATTTAAACGAGAGAGAGAGAGAGGAAAGAGAGGAGAGAGAGGGAGAGAGAGAGAAAGAGAGAGAGAGAGAGAGGAGGACATTTCACAGACCTGCCGGTCGACAAAATACTGGACTGTGGCTTGAGATGACTCACTAGCATTTCAAGCCCTAGATAATGGGCCTGAACAAAGATCCAGGCGATGCCAACCAGTGCGCCCACACCTACAGTTTCACTGTTTCCCAGTCTTTATTGTTATTTGATTTGGTGTCTGTGTGTGTGTGTGTGTGTGTGTGTGGTGGGGGGATGGCAGTTAAGTAGCTGCGATTTTGATTTATAAAGACTAAGGTCCGTGCAACTGAATGACCACATCTCTTCCCCTATATATCATCTTGCTGTTACACCATTGAAACACATTCAATACACGCATTCCATCGCTTGGTCATCATATACATGTTTAGGCAATTAGTTACCGCACTTAAAGACATGTTCGAATATCTAGATTGAGCATGTAAAGCTCGTGTAAAACTTGTATTGAATAATACGATGTTACTATTAAACAAATTAGAAACTTTAAAAAACATCTAAATAATTTAAGCATAAAACTTAAGTGACTTACTCTGTTTGCAAGTCATTGAAGATTTATCATAATACTGGGAGTCCTGACATCTACAATAGGATCCAGAACAAACTAAGCTCTGGGCGCAGACGTCTTGACCATAACAAAGAGCACCAGCTGACAGTCCTACAAAAATTTTAAGACTAAACATTATTTTAGAATTGTCTCATTCAGTGCAGCTTTAAATCTTATCAGGCACAAAGCAACTCTAGATTATTATTATAAAGAAAATTGGTTTCCCGTAGACTAAAATATTCATAAACCATATAAAACTTCTTCAAATGGGTCATCTGTAAAAAAAAAAAAAAGACTTCTAAAAACGAAAAAAATTTGCAAAAGAAAAATGTTTGTTTTGTTTTTGTTTTATTTTTGCACTAAATTTGATCATTGTTAGTCTAGTTTTTGAGATTTAACTGGATGGACTGACAAACAGACTACACAGGAAATTCAAAATATAAACCCAGTAAAAATCTCAATACATCAATACTGTTTTTCAAACTTTGACTAGAATGGCATCTTCCCCTTCCTCTGTGCAAATACAACCCATGTTTTATCTATACAAACTCTGCTAACATACGGAATAACTTGTTGGCAAGGCAACATTTCATCTAAATAGTTGCATGGCCTAGAAAAACTTTATTAAAAGAGCATCGAAAATCACACGCACATTACCATATTTAAGGGAACCTTTTTCAACAGATATGTCTAAATAAAAATCGCAAAAATCTTGGAAGGCAACAGCCACCCGCACCATCATAACTACGTCATGTCGTCGCGAAGTGGGCGACTACTGTCAATCAAGTCAAGAACAGAGCGGTACAAAAAACTCGTTCGTACCTTACTCGGTCAGACTATATCAACGCCACTCATTGATCAGAAGACATGATAAGGACCAAGATGCCTGTGTAGCCGCTGAATGAACTCTTTATGTGTTGTGTCTGTTTTATTTATGTGAATGTTTCTGTTGTGCTTTTTTTATATGAGAAAAGAGTCCTTGTAATCACAACAACTTTCCATAAGGATCAATAAAGCAGTCTTAGTCTTAGTCTTAATCACAGGCTGCCTGGTCGTGCGGTTTGCGCGCTGGACTGTCGTTCGGACTTATCGACTGTTCCAGGTTCAAACCCTGCCCGCTCCCATTTCCCGTCGTCCTACAGGATGTTTAAACTAGAATGTAGATCATCTTCAACAAGAAACATTTGAAACAAGTTAAACATTTTAGTTAAGGGGCGTCCTAGTGGTAAAGCACTAAGCTGATGGGGGCTAAGTTTGAATCCAAGAGAAAACCAAGATTTGGATTCTCGAAATATTTAAAAAGATGTCAAGTCCGGATAACAGACATAGTTTTGGCGGGTTTTCAATGTGCTGTTAAAATAAGCCTCGTAAAACTTCGGTTAAAATATGGTTAATTATCGCAGTTTCATGTGGCCGAATTAACCAGCTTGGCATTCCAATAGATTATAGCACAACTAAATTCAGGAATGAAATTGAGAACACTTATCTGCATACAACCAAAAAGAATTAGTTTACAAGCTTAAAAAGTAGTGAATGAATGCGACTGTTTAACCAAAGAGTTCCAACTACGAGCGTAATATTATAACATACCAACTTTCTTCTGAAGTAGATTGTACGCTCTTTATGTAAATAATTCTTAAGACACATGGGAATGCAGGGGAAAGTGGCTTTTAGGTTGTGTGGACTGTCTAAACGTCTGTCAGTTCGTCATGTTTAGAGAGTAAGAATTCAATTATTATATGTATAGTTTTAGAAGTTGTATAGAACAAGGTTTATAGGCAGTGTTTATTGTTACAAAGCTTATATCAACTCTCTGTCTGGTAAAAAGTTTGTACACTTTATTTCTCCAATACCCAAACTGAGATCAAGCTGAAATTTACATAATTATTTATTTTTCCTGACAAAACAAGAATTAATAAAAAAAAATAATAACAAATCAGTTAATTAATTATTGGAAATTATTTATTTTGTTTGGTATATTAAACAAAGGGAAAGAATTTGTACTTGGCTGTAGTGTTGGTGTAAGAGGAATTAGTTCCCTTTATAGGTCGTCATCTCAGTCTTATTGTACACAACATGAAAATATAGGACGAGACTATACAGACAATTGATAACAATATCATTCATTGGCCTCCTTCAGTCGTAGAACGACTATGGTTCATCTCAGAGCACACTTCCTCATGTGGCTGTGGAGCCCTAATTTGGAGTGACACTCCCGTCCACAGATAGCGCAGGTTAAGGTGGCTTTTGCTTCGGTGGTAGAGGAGCTGGCAATATGATCTTTCATATTCATAGGTTTTCCACTAGTATAATGGTTACCGTGTTAGCCTGAGAAGGCTTGAGCCACGAGTTCAAATTCCGGTCGTTCCACCTGTTTCTAATAATTTTTTATAAATGCTTTTGTATTGTTAGTCTAGATCTATTACACATTATTTACATCTCTGATCCAAACTAGTTGATACAACTATGTTTAATATAAGCTTTTTAAAAAAAGTTTTTAAAACATATTTGCTTGTTTACTCTTTTGCTTGGTCACGGCTCCTTGACCTTTTGCCCTTCATCCATGACGTATCTCCGCACCTCGTGATATCACTGCCTTTTAAAAGAAATTTCCATCCTACTAAAGAATTGATTGTATACTGTTATTTTTAGATGTAGCTTTATTACTTATTGTTATAATTATCATCATATTACGCGTTGCTGTATATTGTTTTTTTTTAACTTTGACTGCCTTTGTAGCACTTGTGCTTTGTGGTAAAATAAAATCGTTAAATTGTAGTTAAATTGTAAGCAACACATTTGCCCAGCACGATCTTCGGAGCAAAATACTTAGGAACGTGATTGTTCATAGCTTGAAGCTGAAAATTCTGAAACATGACTTCTATTGGCGTTGCTCCAAACAGCTGACTCATGAGTGGAACCTCCCGGGGCCGCCTACGAGTTTGTGTTTACATAAACTCTCTTTCTAAATTTGTTTGTTATATTTCTATTATGTTATTAGTTATAGTTATGTGACACTTTGCAGCAAGAGGAAAAAAAAGGTTGGATTAGCTCCTCCCACAAAACGAAAATGAAAAAAAAAAGAACTTTGACCTTAAGACGTGCGCTTCCCATCTAGCTCAACACAACAAATTGTGTGCCTCCTAAACTGAACAAAAAAAATTGCTTGCTTCATTACAAGTTTCGTACAAAACTTTGAGACTAATTTGTACTGGCAGTACACAGTTTTCAACGCGAAATGTTCGCAACCATAATTATTTACCTATATATCTAGATTTAAAAAGAACTCTTTTCAGACATTTTGATCTATAGGGCAGATCATCTGTTTCTGCGGGCCACGGTTAACGAGGGTGTCATGTGGCCAGCACAACGACACATTGCAATTACTTTTTCCTATACTAATGTCAGGTACTCATATTACCTGGTTGGACTTAAAGGCGCCCTAGAGTTCCCAAAATTAAAAATACCAGTCTTTACTGAGATTCGAACAAGAGACCCCCAGTTTGGTAGCTAAGCATTTTACCACTCAGCCACCGAGCCTCCAGATCTAGATTTTTTCATGCTGAAAGAAATTTTAACCGCATTTAGAAAGATACTTACTACTTTTGCAAGTT